>NC_077223.1:38937208-39237208 GCF_024763615.1 Phlebotomus papatasi
TTTTCCTTTTCTTACTATTTTTTTTTTTTCATTGTAATTTCTCTGGAGACACTTTTATCCTTTGACTTTTATCGTCATTTTATTTTTGAGATTGAGGATGGTTTTTCTTTTAATTAAATGGGGAATTACTTTTGGGGATTTTAAATTTAAGAGAGTATGAGGATTACACTAAAGGAAGAAACGTGCGAAAAGATTATAATTTTATCAAGAAGTTCTCTTTTCCTAACAAAATTAACTTTGTCTAATTAAAATGTGAAAATTCAGGTATTTTGTTAATACTTAAATATTTCGGAGTAAAATATTGTAAATTTAATTGATTTTTTTTGGAATCAATGAATTAAAAAGATGAATGATTAAAAAGAAGCAAGTTAATTATTTAATGGCAAAATTAAAGATTTTGGCTAATAACAATTTAGAAGTTGCAATCAAAATCCTTAAAAGACCTTTATCAATATGAATCGTTTTTAAAACTTAGAAACAGGGATTTAGAGGAAGCTTGTGCAGCTCCGTACGGAAAATGATGTCTAAATTTTAAGATTTTTTACTGAATGCGAGACAAACCAAATCATTTATTCCACTTTGTCAAAAAAATCTCTTACTCATTAGGTTCAAATTTCCACCTCACAAAATTCCTGGAAATCCTTAGATTTTCCTCTAGAGAAAAATTAAAATTTAGTGGCAATTTTTACGAAGCTGCTCCGTTTTGCTCAGCTACGTACAAGATTTTTCCACTTATGTACGTCTCATTTTCACCGGAAACACTACACTGGATACAACAATTTGAACATTACTGTTTAGGTCGAATTTTCATCTGCTTTATTTAACCATTTGTAGGAGGTATGATGCGTTTTAAAGTCAATTTAATACTATTTTTCTAGCAAATATTTTTGTGACATTTGGAAAACCATTACCTAAAAGAATTACCCTTCTTTTAGAAAGTGCTTTTGTGCATAAGTGTTCCACGTATTTTTTTATAAGCATTTTTATTAAATCCACAATTTTTATAAATTTAAATAATCCTTGAGGCACTTTGCTTTATCCTTTACTATGCGCACATTTGGCACCAATTTTATTCACGATACTGAACCATGAACAATAATTTCTTCAAATTTCGGAACTTCTATAAAAATTGTATTTTTGACATGTTTACTTTGAATCTGAGGGGTGATTAATTCATGTAATTCAATAAATTCAATGTTTCTTAAATTTGATAACTCTTATTCAATTAAATATAAATCGACCGCCCAGAATAAGAAACGAGTAACTCGCAGTAGGCAAATTTTACAGGAGAGCAATTTGAAGCTGTGATTTTACATGCAGAGTATGGAAAAATTCCCATGCTTAATACCATTGGAAACTTCGTAATGACTAAATTTTTCCTATGTTTCTCAATAAACATGACTCCGCAATATATTTTAAAAACTGGCCACTTTCCCATAGTTTTTAAAATATGGTTTCGATGAGTCACATACATATTGTAAACATAGAAAATTTAGTCGTTACGAAGCTTCCAATAGTATCAAGCATGGGCACTTTCCCCTTTTGAGATTTAAAATCTCTATAACTTTGAAAATAATTATCTTCCAAGTATAATATTTACAGGAAGGGTAAAGGATATGAAGATGTATCCAAAAAGCGAATAAAATGATTTTTGTAAAAAATCGACTTGGATTTGTAACTATCCTGTCTGGTATGCAAAAACAAGGGATGAAAGAATTTCTAGTATAAACAGCGATTATTTACTAATTTACCAATTAGCAAATAACAGCGATTATTTAGTAAATCGAAATTTCTATACAGTTGTATATTTTGAAATTTTCGCGGAGATTCAATAATTCCATTTTTCGTCGAAATATTATCGTTTATTAAAGGAATAATCAACTGATCTATAGTCCATAAGGTCCTCGACAAACCTGAGGATTAGCCGAGAGACGACTAAGCGTAATTTTATTCGAAATAATGATTAAACTACATTTCCATAATTTTCCACTAAGTCGTCTCTCGGCTTAATTCGTAAATGTGTCTAGAGCATAATACTAAGCGGATCAAAAAGTCTGACATAAATGAATTAAGAAGATTTTTTTATGAGAAAAATCGGTTGAAACTCAGGTTTTCCCAGTTTGAGGGAAACTCAAAAGTTGCTTACTTTTCACTGGTGTTACTTGTAAATGCGTAAACATAAATGGACGAAAATTTAATAATATTCTAAAAACCTTTACACATTGTGACCATTTACAAATAAAGTTTGAAAATTTCGAAGATCTATTTGAAAAATCAAAAAAAGGCAATCTTGTTAATAATTCCGCAAGGTGGTTGAAGTACTTTTTGTTCGAATTTCTAAATTCTCGATGTCAAAATGTGTCGGCTTCACTTCAATTAAAAAAAAAACACACACAAAGCAATGACTCTTACTATTCCTATCCCATTGCTAAATCACTTCATAATTTGGCTAGCTTTTTAGTGTATTACTTTATAAATTTTTCCCATCTTGTGCAAAAATTTCAATTTGAAGATTCGAAATTGCGTTTGAATCTTCGAATATAAACAAGATTTTGTACGAATAGAGCTCCCTTTATCTTTCACTTAAGTAAACTTCACTTCTTGGCATCCGTCAAAAATTGCTTTTTTAATTGATGTCAAAATTCTGTCAAAAATGCATTTTTTTTAATAAATTTTCTAAAAGTTTGTTGATTCCCTTAGTAAAAATCCAGACTTTGTGATCCACTTAGTGGATTGCCTTTAGGAACGGCATCTTATCATGACAACGCTTTTTCCTCACTTCTGGCTTTCTCTTCGAATTAGGGACATTGAATATTGCGTGAAGTGGAACTCTTAATGTATTTTTCACAAACCTCCCATTTGATGAAGCATTGGCATTTACTTTTCATTAATTCACTGGATGAATCCGGGATAAATCTAAAGTTGACCATTCTGCCTCTCGAGAGATTTCATAGTCAAATAGAGACAATACTCTATCTATTGATTCATTGCGGCTGTAATTTGATAGTAATACTGGTTATCTAAAAAGTTCGCGTAAAAAAGCATAAAAGAACATTTCATAATCAAAAACTAAACTTGTACTAACTAATCTTGTTTAGCTCAATGCACTTGGCCCAATATGGCAATATAAGAATACTAAACCATATTGGAAATTATTGTTTATTCGATTCAAACTTTCGGATACGGAAGATTTTCTTTACGTTTTAGACATTAAAATAAACAGGGACTTCATAATTCGAGTCTGCCCTTCCGTCCTGTTGAAAAAAGCTCACAATAATATTCATATTTACCCTGGTTCAAGATAATATATTCGGTGGCAGTCAAAATCTCGAAAGCTAAAATCCCGGGAGCCAAAATCCCGAATGCCAAAATCTCGGAAGCCAAAATCCCGAATGTTCAAGATCCTGAAAGGGATGAAATTATATGGAGGAAAATGTTTAGAATAATTTCCCACCAAGACACAGAAGATTTCCCTTTGCCTCCAGCAAGCACGGGTGCAATCGTGGGAGTAGCTATGACACTTTTAAGAATTAGGGATTTTGGCTTTCGGGATTTTGACCCATTCGGGATTTTGGCTTTAGGGATGTTAGCTTTCGGGATTTGGGCTTTCAGGATTTTGACCGGGACCCAATATATTAATAACGAGCAGCCTGAAAATTAATACCGAATATATTTTAACCGATATTTCATACTTTGTTTTCTTTGGATCCAAATATCCAGCTTTAGTTCACTGAAATATTTCTTACATTGATTTATGATCCTGGTAATAGGTCCAATATTTATTCAAAGTTATAACATGATTCTTAAAATCGGTTTAAATAAAGCTGGTTAAACGGTAAAGCGGTTTAAATAAAGCTGGTAAAGTTTAATAAAGCTGGTACAACATTCCATGAAGGAACAAGGCCTTCCCGCAAGGTGATTTCTAAACACGCATTATTATTTTTTTCTTGTACGGGATGAGGTTATAAGTCCCATGCCACGTGGAATAAAGTGCAGTGAAGCTCACTGGATGCAATTCGAATACCTTTAACGCCAGAAAAATTTCTGGTGACCTAAAGGGGATTCAAACCCGGGACATTTGCATTATAGAGCGAGTGCTCTACCACTTGACCCATTGAGTGCGTTTAATAGTAATAGTCGTAATAGGTCCAATATCCAATATTTGTTCAAAGTTATAACACTTTTCTTAAAATCGGTTTTTATTACACTTAAAATGGTTCAAATGAGGTTCAAAATGATGCGTGGAATGACTTCTTAAAGAAAAACGTGGTATCTGGGTTTAACACTTAATCTAGCGACCTTTTTTGGTTATTGGTTGTGGCTCTGTCAAAGACCGCGATAGGTAGGATACTCAACAATTTTTTCTTGAAAAAGAGGAAAAATTTGACCGGTCTTGGTAGGTTTAGTGTTAAGATGTCTTCGGTACTTACACTTATAATAACATTATTCATTTGAAAATATGTTTTTACTTGAGTTTTTCAAACGACCGATCCTTAATTTAATTTTGCGGTTATAGGAATTGTGGTCAAACTTTCCATTTAATTGTGACACGGTTACGTATGACTTATTGTTGAGAGCAACAAGAGAAACGGCTGGATCGATCATTCTTGTACCTTTTGTGAAACATTTGAACTATTTGTCAATCACCCCATTTTGCTAGACTTTGCAGATTGACAATGTTGGTTATCCCTCTTGAATTTATCCTCCAGAGGTTTGTAATGGTTAACCGATCCCTCTGTGGGAAATACGTTTATAATTTGTAGGTAAAAGCGGTTTAATTATTAAGATTTTCTTAAACTTGTGGCTACGCAGAAAATGCAGATAATCCGATTGTTTAATTTTCTTTTAGGGAAAAACTCTTAAAATCTAACGTTCAATGTTTATATTTTCGTATAAAAATAGCGTTGTTAAGGAAATCAATAAAAAGGGTATATTAGGTGAGATTCTTAACAATCTCACCTACTATAATCCTAACAAAATTTCATGTCGTCCGATCGAGCTCAAACTTGGCCAAAACGTGTTTCAGCACTTCCTGATCACCACGAATATATATGTGGCTAATTTACGTTCCCGGCCGGCCGGCCGGCCGGCCGCTCTTTGGAGCTTAATAGCTCCTAAACTAAAAAAGATATCGACTTGCGATTTTCGGCAAAGGTTATATATCGGGTGAAAATTGCAACTTGGTGCATTGACCCCCCACCCCCCACCCCCCACCCCTCCTGCCGCCATTTTGAAGACCCCCCTTTTTTTGTTTTCTGAATAGCTCCGCCCCTATGGCATCGAGCGGGCTCAAATTTTAGTATGTTATAGCTGGGTCTTAGAGCTTTCCATCAATACTAAACTTAAAGTCCCCCGACCCCCCTGACCCGAGCTATAAGGGTCCAAAAAAAAAATTCTTAAAATGGGCATAACTCCGGTTCTAATTGTCAGAATTTAAAAAGTGAGGGCTTTTTGGAAAGCTCTCGTGAAATGCCACTTCCCCTTCTAACATCGCAAGTTCATAAAACCACCGCTAGGGGCGCTATTATTAAAAAGAAAATTTTTAAATCTTAAAAGTTAAATAACTCAAAAATTCCATTGTGCATCGGGCTGAAATTTTAGTATGTTGTAGCCCTTGATTATACCTATCAAACAAAAAAAACCTTAGGTCGATCTAAAACCCCTGACCCGAGCTATAAGGGGTCAAAGTTCGAACATTGACCGGCCTCTATCTCCGGTTCTAATTAACATAGCGACCGAAATTTTACCTTTTTGGTTTCGTCTCGATGAGCACTTTCAGATGGAAGTTCAAAAATTCACCACAGGTGGCGCTGTGATAGCGTCAAAATTCATCGAAATTCAAAGTCACTTTTCTCAAAAACGGCATTGTGCAAGTTAATGAAATTTTAGTATGTTGTAGTCCAGTCTAGGACGTTTCCAAAATGGTGCGTATGAGTGCTGTGGTTTCAATAGAACCGGAGATATGAGGGGTCAAAGTTCACGAAATTCAAAAAATCATATCTCCGGTTCTATGTGACCGATTTTGATGAATGAGGGCTTAAACGAAAGATCTCACCAAATGCTACAACTTTCTAGAATATTTGAACTTCGTGGGACCAACACCAGGGGCGCCACAGTCGAAAAACCATTTTCAATATCACATAACCTCAATTATCTCGACACGTGCTTAACCGATTTTGATGATTACTTCGACATAATTGTAGAGGACATTTGTCTCTACATTTCGTCCATACATCATTTTCCGCTCAGACTACGCTATCACTCCGATTTTGCCGTTTAAGTGTGAAAAAATTGATTTTTCCCAAAATAACGCTTTGAAATCACTCAGATGCCAA
The DNA here is from genome assembly GCF_024763615.1 of Phlebotomus papatasi. NCBI lineage: Eukaryota > Metazoa > Arthropoda > Insecta > Diptera > Psychodidae > Phlebotomus > Phlebotomus papatasi. The sequence goes on from NC_077223.1 coordinate 38,943,544, forward strand.
TTTGACTGCCTCTACTCCACAAAGATACTTAAAATATGGTTTTAAATGGAAAGTCCCACAAAATACAACAATTCTTTGATATAGTTGAAGTTCATCAAATGAACACTTGGGGCGCTCTGGTCGAAAAAACGAGTTCAGAAACAAACAACCTCTATTATCTCGGCTTCTAATTAATCGATGAGATCAAGTTCTACGGCAAAATTATAGAGTACATTCTGGTCTACATTTAACCCTATATCACTTTTGTGCCAGTTCATCTAAATCCTTGATATTTTGGTTTAAATACAAAATTTGTATAATTTCACGAATTTGATTCAAGATAACTGAATGGCGACTCACAATTTCAGCTCTAAATCGAATTTGCATGCACTCCGAGTTAGCTCACGTTAAGAATCTCACCTACATAAGCCGGTTAGGATTATCTGTCCCTTTTTTTTCTCACAATTTCCTGCCAAAAAATTGACGCATTATAAGAGACCTTTTTTCCTGGCCGAAAATAGAAAGGATAAAGAGACAGTGTCCTCAAAATATTCCTCTCTATCAATAGCTGTTTACCAAGAAAGTTCCTTTTTTTTGTATTTTCCGCTTTTTTTCATACGTACTTTTTTTGTACTCGTTAAGGTTAAAAACAAGAAAATCACCGTCTATTTCGTGTCATATTATTTATTATTGAGGCTGATCCTTAGAAATGTTACAGTTGTTTCACTGTCATCCCCTTAAGACTCTGTGTTTTTTTTCCCAGTGAATATCACTTTGTGGCATTTTCGACATTATTTTTCTTTTTTTGCTTTTGGGTGCGTGTTGCGCCAACTTATTTTGTGTTTCGCCAATATGATGTGTCATGGCAAGTTAACTCAATGGGTAAGGGTTGAATTTTGAGAGGTGAGGAAGATGCCGTGGGTATTTTTTTCTTCTCACTCTCTTATTTGTTATATATTTTTTCTCCTTTGTATATTTGGAAAAATAGGAAGGAAGTTTGATGAGGTGTCTCAAGGGTAATATGAAAGGAAGGTGTTGTTGAAGGTGGAAATATTTCAATTGAATCAAAATGGAAGATATGACAAATTTGAGGTGAATGAGGTGAATACATTGAGAAAATGGAGAATATAGATGAAGTCAAGGGGTTAATCATAAGACCTTCAAGATACATGATTTTTTTTTGATTTGGTAAAAATTAGCAGTTGTTCGATACTAAAAAGTTGAATTGCCACACGTTTGTTTTCCTTCGAAATTTCATATCCATTCCATAACTTGGATGACTTTACCACAAGTTGTACGTAAGGTTTTACCGATCCTACCAATAGTCTCTACCGATCCTACCTACCATGTCTGATCGGTAAAGAACATCAAGAACATAAAGGACATTTTTATTTAGAAAAAATACGTTTTCTAGAGCTGTTTAGTTTTTGACCTTGAATAATATCGTTACAAGGTATAATTCAAGGGCATTGGCATTTCTACAATGCATTAGAAAATTTTGAGCTATCAAAAAATCTAAGTATTCTAATTTCAAAGAACCTAAGGATAATATTCTACTTTCTAATTGATTTTACTGCTCGAACTCCACGGGGAGAGCAGTATATATAATCCCTCGATTTTTTTCACCTCCCAAAATTTCCACCTTCCACCGTCCTTATGCCGAAAATAGACACAGGCTGATCCTCGAGAATACTCAGCTCAAAAAACTTGGCGGTAAAAGATCAGACTAAACCATCATACACTGAGGATTTAGTATCAAGGATTAGCGTAAATTTCGATTAAATGTGCTCACTTTGATAGCTGAAAAACCTCTTAAGTGCAATATCAATGGATTTTTCGTAAAGAAAGAAGCACTCTGACCTTCCTATTACCTCAATCTTAATGCATTTTAAGATTTTGCGACATTGCGTACCATCACTCTCCATGTTTTTTCACCTAATTGACATTTCGAAAAGCACCCAAAAACCCCCAAAATGAAGCCTTTTATTTTCAACACTGGCGCTGATGTCGCCTAATCCCCTTAATTTCACTAGACCTCTTGAATTTAGAAGATCAGCCTGATCCTCCAAATTATGGGCTGATCCGTGAGTGTATTGACACCAATCCTCATTTTTCGAGCTGATTCCTAAGCCGATCCTTATGTCTATTTTGGGCTTTAGGTTTAATCATTCCTAATAACGGTTTTTCAAGGTCAAAGGTTAAAAAGACACTAGAGAGCGCATTTATCAAGCGAATGGGGTCAAGTTTGGGGTCGTTGGAAAGGTCTTGGAATTTCCTATAAAACTGAACTGGTTCCAATCGGTTTTAAATCGGTAATGAAACGGTTCATAACCGATAAATGAGTTTTATACGAAATTCAATTAAATTATTCCTGAAGTGTATTTTAGGAAATATTTTTAGTGATTTATAAGTCGGTTCAAATCGGTTGTGAACCGGTAATGAAACGGCTATTTGCCGATAAGTAATTTTTGTTCGAATATAATTTTTATTACTCTTCAAACTATTTTCTGGAATCTATTGAGTGATTTATGAATCGATTCAATCAAATCGTTTGAGTACCGGTGAACGGTAAATGATACGAAAGTACTTTTGAGGTATAGCATCTAAGTCACGAGTTCGAGCATTTCGCAAAGCCTGGGACGTTTTGCCACCCCGTTTTACAAGAATAAGTGAATTTGAAAGATATTGAAGTTTTCAAAAAGTTTTAGCAAGCCCTAGGCTGTAATAAATTGGTAGTTTTGAATTTTGAGAATTTTCACATTGGTATAAATCGGTAGAAACCGGTATGGTATCAAATAAATGTGGATTGATTTAATTGGAGACTCATGGAGTGGTGAAACATGCGAGTTTGTGAACTTTGAGATTTTTTTGTTTCTGTTTCAATGTTTCAAAACAGCCATCGCCGTCTTAACGTTCATTGTAACCTCCAAAGCATAGCGATTGAAGAGTCTCTGAAATTCTATTTCATGATATAATATTATGTTTCAATACCTCAAATTTTCAGAAAAGAGGTTTGGGTGAAATCCATAAGAAACATATAGAAAAAGTTGAATTGTCCGAAGCTTGAATAGTCCGAAGGTACCGCGCTTTCCCCTATGGAGATTAATAAGAAAATATTATTCTTTTCATAAGAAATATAGGAAATCTTTTTTTTCAATTTCCAGCTCTTTAGTAATAATGTAAATTGTCGTTTAGTATACTCTTGATTGCCCCTTGTTTATTTTTGAAACACCAACGTGGGAATATTTGAAGAAAAAAAAGAGAATAATGCTTTTCTGTGCTTCGGTCTGCATTCTGTTCGTGGATAAATTCCTTGAAAATGGAAAACAAGAAAGGATTTAGGAATAAATTCCATGGTGTGCAATTTGTGGAATTTATATTGCCAATTATATTATTTCTGTTGACTTTTGTAAATTTCTTCTATGTTTAAATTTTATGTGTCTCTCTCTGCGTTTCACTTTAATGACGTTTTATTTGGTTTAATTTTATTGTGCAACTTTGCACTGAATAGGTGATTTTTATTTTGTAGTTGATGAAATAATTATATTTTGGAATGTTCTCTCCATTTTTTCTCAAATTTTGTTTTTCTTTTAAACTATTTTTGTTTATTTCTTTAAAAAATGTTTTATGTATAAATCTGTGAGGATTCCCTCTTAAAATTAATACTGAAATTTTGTCTGGGTTCAAGTTTTGCCACTGCGGTGTCTGAATTGACACGTGGTGGTTCCACGGGGGGCGCCACTGGTGCTGCCAGTGGTGGCGGAAAAGGACATGTGAAGAGCGCCTCGGTGTCGAGTCCGGGTCCATCGGCGGAAACTGACCCATTGGGTCCGAGGTACAGCAAAAGAATAGAGATTGAGCAACAATGTTTTTTTCTTTTTTAACATTTTCTTTGCTGTTGAGATGCCTTTGTGTTTTTGTTCTCATTCAGAATGCTTTGAGTTCAAATCGCGTTGATTGCCAAAACCAAAAAAATGTTTTTTTTTGTTCTCTCTAATTCAGTGAAATATTTCAAAAGCTGGAAATTTTTTTAAAGGTAGCTTTACAATTTGAATTCTGTTGCTCAATATCTCAATGATAAAATTTTGTATAGAGAGCAAGATGTTGAAGATTTATTGTTCTTTCTTTTCTTAACTTACTATACTTTGCAATTTCTTCTTGCTCTTTTTGAAAATGTTAGTTTTATTTTTTAATTTTATTCTTTTTTCTTAAAAGTTGTTCTATTAAAGGCTTATTCACATGATACCAAAAATGTTAATGCATTTTTGCAAAAGACGAATGTTTTTATCTAAGTTCTTTTGTAAAAATACAACTTGTATTTTTTCCAATGTGGAAAAGGTATTTTGACTGCTGCTCGTTTTAAAAGAATATAAGTTTTTGTATGTGGTAGATAAAAAAAACAATTTACATTTTAAGTTTATCCCTGTGGAGAGAGCAAATCAATTTTTCATCGAGTTTGTTTTGTAAAATGGTTTTCTGTGGAATTTAAAATGACAGGCTTTTTTTTTTAATTTTTTTATTGTTGGATTTTTGAATTATTACTTTACAGTGATTGTTTTTTTTGTGGGAAATATAATTGTAAATTAATTTCGTTTTTAATTGGTTTTTGTTTCATCGCTTCAGTCTGTTTTTTTTCACTAAATGCTGAAGCATATCGTGGTTTAGTTGTAAAATACTGTTACTATTTTAGTAGTCTTTTTGTCGATAAATTAATTATTCTTTCAAACACTGAAAACACACGTCATTACCAGTGAGACAGACTGAGATACACATTTTCCTAATGAAAGATCCGCACGGTTAAATTTTGTTTAATTAAAAATAAAATAACAAAAAGGACATATTTGAACATTATTCCTTCAATAGGATTAGAAATTATTAACACAATATCTCTGTCTCTTTCTCCCTCATGTATGCTGTGCAAGAGTGAGAGTGAGACAGTATAAATTTTTCCGTGCGGACCATCTAATATTGAATGCTATTCTCATTCTTTTTTAGTGTAAATAAATAAATATTTATATTATTATTGTAATTTGATAATAAATTATGCTACGATTTAATTTATTTATGAAGCCATATCTTGTAGAAATGGTACTCAGTTTTGATCATAAAATAGGCCTAAAGACGTGTTACATTTACTTTTTTTTTATTAAAACAAATATCCAGAAATAATTCTCTTTAAATGAATAAACTGTTCGTCATTACTAATTAACATAATGGTGAAAATTTTATTTAACAATTTTAAAATGTCATAAGTCTTCCATTAAAATATTATAAATATTAATCTTTTATACATTTTAAATTTTCATCATTTGGATTATTAAAAATAAAAGAGCTTTTTAATCCAAAGCTGTGTACCATTCAAAATAATTATTAGTGATTTTTTTTTAATTAATATTAACAATATCTTTATTTTGATTAAATATTAACCAAATGTGACTTTATTTCTCTCTTTTTCACGCAATATTATTAATCTAATGGCTGCTTCAATAATGACTTATCGCAAATATTGCCATCATCAACTGACAACGCTGAATGGTGAGTGTTCTTTCATTTAATTATTATTTTTGGGGGGATAATTCGCGTAAAAGTCACATTAGCAGTGGTCTAGCAAGGTTTATTAAAAATAAGCTTTGTGCTTTTATTGGTTTCATTCAAGAAATTTAATTTTTTTTCTTAGTTTTTTTTATTGTTGAACTTTAAAAGCTTTATTCGTGAGTTGTACATATATGATGATTTTAATTCAAATATCAAACAAAAAAAATAGAAATCTTTATTTTGATGACAAAAAGCTATATTGGAAAGTGAAATTATCATTAGGGGAAAGTAGGGCACATTTGAATGTGGGGCAGCTTTGAAATCCGGATTTTTCTACTATGTTGTAAAGGAACTGAGCCATATCGTAATGTAATTTAGCTTCTCAATCTCTTTGTTACCTAAATTATATCATAATATGGCTTAATTAAAAATAGGTATTTCAATTTCAAAGGTGCTCCACATTCAAAAGTGTCCCACTTTTCACTCTAGGGCAGTGACGACTCGGTAAAACAATTCATTATCCTGTATATTAACTTGAGAAATAAGAAAAAGACCTCTATACAAAACCGGAACTATTTTTGTAATATCATGGATGGAAATTTTAATATGAAAAATTTGTCTCCTTGATTATGCTCCACCCAAAAATTATTTAAAGTAACGACCTCTTCAAGACGTCAGTGTCAATTTGAGTTCAAATTTTTGGAATTTTTAATATTTTATAATATGAATATTATTAGACGAAAAGTACAAGCAAGTAACAGAAATTCAATAGTGGGCGGTGTCTAAAAGTTTTTGCATTTCTGAAGCAATCTTTTAGGGGTACCAGGCTTGTATTTTACATTAATTTGTAAAAATATTATGAGGTACAGAATATTTTAAGTTCATTCGATTTTAAGGAATAAAGGAGAAAGTAGGTGAAAAATAATTCAGGTTTGCTTAGAAAATTTAACTGTGGGCGTGGTCTATTTTCTACGGTGTTGCAATATTTCTTTGTTAAACATTAAAAAAAAAACTTCTAGAGGACAGCGCCCTACCTTCGGACGGCTCAAGCTTCGCACAATTTAATTTTTTTTTCTATATTCCTTATGGGTTTCACCCATAGCTCTTTTCTAAAAATTTGTGACATTGGACAAAGTATTAAAATATAATATTATAATGGGCCAAATTAATTTATAACACATTAAAAAAATGATTTGTGCGATGCATAAATCGTCCGAAGGTAAGCGCGCTTTCCTCTAATATTTAATAATTATAAAAGGTAGCCACAGACCTGGAATGGGAGGGGGGCAGGACCTATTTTTTTTTAAAATAAAGTTTACGAAGGAAATACAGAAAATATGGAATCAAAGCAAAAAAAAAAGAATAGTAGATTAGGGGAATGCTTTCAGGCTTCGCACACACTCTGGATTCGAACACTTCATTATCCTTCCCATATTCCTTTAATGAATCTGACCTAATTTTTCTCACAAAGTGTAGGGCTTAAGACTGTCTATTAAAAAAAAATATTCTTTTATACTGAGTGAGGGAAATCCGAAAAAGTTAAAATAACATTCCGGAAATGGTTATTTCACCCTGTAGTATTGATCCGATATCGATGTAAATATTATGCTTTTAGGTGTATTAGGGGTTAAAGTTACCCTTTTCCATGTTAATTTTACCCTTAAAAAGGTGTAAAATTAACATTAAAAAAATGTCGATATATTTTTACACCTAAAAAGTGTTAAATTTATGAGGAAAAAAAAGTTAATCGCACCCCCGTTTTTTCTCAGTGTAGCATCGGATTCATTGGAAGGAATATGGGAAAAATACGAACTGTTTTAAGTCAGAGTATGTAAGAAATCTGAAGGGTTTTCCCTATAGTAATAAATTGTTAAGATTGATTTTTCATTTTGCAATATATTGGGATTCTTTATTATCTTCGTTATCTCAGTTTTCGTAATTTAAAGGGGTTCTGTGATCCTTTTAAGGAGATATAAAAATAGAATTACAAATTATATCTGTATACTGCAACACATTATAGAGAACGCCGTATATGTTGAAAATTTTCAACAACGTTACAAAATTTCAAGAAAGTCTTTTTGACTAATTTCTCTTGTTGTTTCGTGTGTTTTTTTATTTTGTTTCTTTGAGAAAATTGTGTATAAACTTTGCATAATTTGACAATGATGGACATTGACACTTTCCAGTATAATGAATTGATTGATTATTCTGTGAGAGAAAATGTTGCTGATGAGTTACTTTCATTAATATTAATCAATCAATTTTCACTAAAAAAAATGATTGAAATTCTCACGAAATAAATACGAGAGAGAGAGAGAGAGAGAGTGAAAAAGAGAAAATTTCATGCATGTTTTTTCGTTTTGTTCTATTCATCCAGTTAAGAATGATTTTTGTTGTTAAAATTTAATATATAAAATATATATATAGGTTAAGACAATTGTCATTAGACCTCTTTTCTATGGATGAGAATTCAACTTAGCAGTTAAGTATGACACAAAAAAAAAGTATCATTTGTTACAGCAAAAAATCTCATTTATTGTTCATTCAAGTTATTCACACACAAAAATAAATTTAAAGTTGTCCTGCATGGAAATTTGTTAAGGAAATTTCATGTTTTGTGGATTTAATTAAGTGCAAAACTCTCAGTAGATTGTTTTAAGTAAAGCATATTCCTCAGAGTGCACGAGAACAGAGAAACCACACAAGTTTAATGTACATAATGACCATTTTAAGTGGATCAGTCAAGATTGCAGAGTACCATTTTCTAATGAATTTGTGGTGTTTAATCAATTTCATGTGTCTCTTTTAGTTAATGACTAAAGACTTACATCTGGGAGTAGACAGGTCAAAGTCTTATCTCATTTATCTCATACTTGAGCAATTTTCTCAAGTGCTTTGAGAATTTGTAGTTGTAAAAGTGAGAGAGATATTTCAAGAATTATTTTTGCTAATTTTGTTTTTTCTTTATTTTGGGTTTTGTTTTATTTTTGTTAATTAGTGATTCTGAATTAGTGATTCTGTGACATTTTCAATGACTCATCAAGATATGCATTTGAAGTAAAAAAGATGTTGGGTGTTTTTTTAGAGAAGTGTAATAATAATATAAATAATAGTAATATTTTATTTAAACTCTACATTTCCCCCCTTACAATGCGTCTGCCGCCGTCTTAGCTTTGTTGACCAGCCTCAGAAGCCAAACGGCAGAAATGCTTCTTCACTGTCTGGTATAATCGAATCCTTTTTAAAAGTAATATTTTTAAAAGTTTTTATAAAAATTGTATTCTAAATAAAGTGGTATTGCAATGAAAAATGAAGAGGAAATCTTACTCCTAAAATTGTTTTTTTTTAGTACATGACTGTTCTCAAGTGCTTATGCTATTTTTCTTTTTGCTGTTTTTTGCGACTTTTCTATGTATTGATTCCTGTCTCGGCTCTTTTCCCCAATCCTCGTCCTACCAAAAACCACCAAATAATTGTGACATGAACCAATACAAAGAAAAGTCGATAATGCAGAAGCACTTGAGAACAGTAGTACTAAAAAAATATGGTTACGCGAAATATTTCGCCTTTTTATTTTTCATTGGAATAACAACATAACACATTTAACTTAATAAGGTTTTCTGCTGTTTTTTTTTAAAGAAGAGGCTGGGTTGTACAAGTTGGAGGTAACGGTATAATCTTTCGATTTTTTAAACCTTTGAAATTTTGGTAGTGCTTTACAGACTGTCAAAAATTTTGACAAAATCTTACGTTTTGTGAAAAGTTGTCTCATTAAATGTGTCTGAATATCTGGCAGGCTGCCACCAGATCCATAGGCCAAACGTTTAGAGACTGCTACTTGGGGTCTCTGAGAACTCTCTCCCAATAAGTTAATCTTGACATCATTGACACTACCTTAATTTATTATCCATTCCGCGCTTCAAAAGGGGTGATAAGGTATTACAATTCTTGAAGGGATAGGTGGGGCTACATTGATATATGACTTTTTCGCCTATTTCTAAATTAAGCTGGTCCTTACAATTATTTTATTTAGATTCACAATTGTTTTGTCTATCCAAATTACAACATATTAAAATTCAGTTTCCTTTAGAAATATGCGAGAAAATAGTATAACAATGCAGCATGACAGCTTAAAGTAGCCCCACGTCTCCCTATTTGTTTTTGTTTCACCTGTCTCTTCTTGATATCTCAGACAAATGGTCTGAGATATCGACTTTGTGTTTAAGATGACACTCCTAATATTTCCTGTTTTTTTTTAGTCTTAGTTTAGGCTTTCTCTTCACATGTTATCTGAGTTTTTTTTTCTAATAAAGTAAAAATTTAAACCTCTGAAAAGGGAACATTTCTAAACTATTTTTTGTCAAGATGAGATTCATTCGTAGGGTTTGGAAATTTAACACGAGTGTGTAATATTTTCCAAAAATAATCGACAATTGATGTTAATAAATTTATTATTGATCGGTAATGAATCAGTTTACATAATTTTTCAGTGATTTGGACATATTTTCAGATGATTTATGAACCATACTTGATTGACTGTTAAATCTGTACACACCCCGTAGAGTCTATTACTACTTCGGTACTTCATAATGAATTACGATTCATTATTTAAAAAATAATATCCTCTATTTTGATTTTCACTCAAATTTTAATGAAAGTTAAAATTAAACACAAATTCAGCACAATTTTCGATATTTAATTAATTTTTAATTCAATATGGTGCGAAATACGCATTGATTGGTGGGGAGAAAGCAATTTTTATTTTGGGCTGAACCTCTTCCCATCGCCGATTACCTGATTGTACCTTTTTTTCATTTTTTTCATTGAAAGGAAGTGGTATAAAATATTTTCAATTAGTACATTTTTATGGTCCAACATCTTTATTTAAATGATTTAAATTTTTAAATGTATACTGAATATGAGTCAGAAAATGATTTAAAAAAAAGAAAATAAGTTTTTGAAATGCATAACTGTAATAATAGTTTTTAAAATTATTAGTATGTCTTTGGATTGAACTTAAAAGTGAAATTGAATTTCCATTAAATTTCTCTGGTGATTCAAGTTAAAAGGGCACAAAAGTGATTTTTTTAGTGCACATGTTTATAGTATATGGGCACAATTCCCGTCTTTAGTTGGTTCTCTGTAATTTTGATAGAATTTATCCTTAAAGTTGAAGTTAATGCAATAACTTGAGTTTTTGCGAATTTCAAAACTTTTCTAATAGTGTAGGGTGAAAGGAACACCTATTGGCATTTTAAAAATTTGTGTCATGAACTGTTTCGGTACCATTTGAGATATGAATCTCTTTTTAGTTGTAAAATCCGATTAATTGTGTTATTCCAATGAAAAATGGATATTTTTTCGTAGGGACGGGGGCAGAATTAGCCACGCATCGCATTAGACAGTGGGATGTTATAGCTTGCCGTTGAAGAAATATTGAAGAAACCACTTATTTGAAGAAAACACATCTCTGAAATATTGAAATATTTATCAGCCTATAATAATGTTTGCATTTTTTACAAATTATACGCAATGAAAAATTTTATTTCCTAGCTAATTCTGCCCCGGTCTCCCCTACTTTACTTTTTTCAACAGCTTCTGCAGAATTGAATTTTTCTTTGTGTTTTGGTTCCTGTCATGAATATTTGGTGGCATTAGAACGCGATGAGGATAAGCGCAAAGCGCAACAATTGAGACAAAAATCATAATAAAGAAAAGTCGATAATGCAGAAGCACATGAGAACAGTGAAGTGTTAAAAAATGTTCAGAAGTAGTATTTCTTCTTAAGAATAGCACCATAATGGTGTTATTCCAATGAAAAATTAACATTTTTTTTAGCATTTTTCTATTCTGAGGTCTTCCTACATTATCGACTTTTCTTTGTGTTTATTCCTGTCGCGACTGTTTTGTGGTTTTGGAACACAATGAGAACTGGGCAAAACAGTTTATAGAGACACCAACGTAACTGTGTTATCACACTTGCACATTAAAATTTTAATATGATTCACATTAATTGTCGCTGGTGAGAGTCCAAATGTGTAATTTGTGTGTTTGAATCATTTTATATCCAAAATTAGATCTATTTGTTGATAAAAAGGTAGACTTGGCCCGCAAAATTTGATATAAATCGATTTATAGCATTAATGCGAAAAATTAATGTGATTTTCTCTTTATTTTTTTAATGTGAAAATATTTATGCTTTAGGTAAATTTAAACTTATTTTTGCAGGCCAAGTCCACTTCTTTAGCAATAAATAGAAAACCCGCAAATATTAAGTGACTAAAAGACACAAATAACATATTTGGACGCTCACAAACGACAATTAATGTGAATCACATTAAAATTTTATTGTGCAAGTGTGATAACGCCGTAAAGAAAAGTCGATAATGCAGTAGTACGTGTGAACAGAAAAGTGTTAAAAAAAAAGGTCTCGAGAAGAAAGATTTCCCCTTTTCATTTTTCATTGGAGTAGCACCATAACTCCTTTAAAGTTTTTTTTTTAAATTTAATTCCTGAAGAGATCGCTGTCAGCACGTCCTGGTGCGAAATTTGTAGCATCCATGCTAAAATATTGCAAGAGTTGCAAGATAATCGAATATGTTGTACACGTCTTCACGAAATACTCTTAAGTCATGCAAATTTCTCTATTTGATGTACCCTTTGATTTTCTCAATCGAAAATCATCTCTACATATGCATCGAAAATATTTAACAGTCTTACTTTTGCATTTAAGATTCTTACTTCATTCGAGATAGAATTGTTTTAATTCTTCAATTCTGATTTCTTAATGTAGGATATCATAGATTAAAAACGCGCGTAATATTACTTCCATTTTATTACATTAAATAAATATTAATATTTTGACAAAACTGCCAAAAACTATTCCTTGTTCCAAAGGTGTTCCTTCGGCTCTAATATCATTAAACTTTTTTTTGGATGATTCTGCAGTGAAAAATTTTCGATGAGAAAGCAAAATCGATAGTCATCCATTGAAGTTCTTAATGTAGTACTCAGTCTGTGATATATGAAGTTGAATTATTTTCGACTTTTCACATTTTTTTCAACTTGAATTTTGTGATTTTTCTCTACCTCCTCTTGATCTCATTTATAAAGTAAAAGAAAAAAAACATGATTTCTACGAATGAAGAAACCAATTAAAATCATCTTCTAACGAATAATAACTTCCAAATGAAAAATTAATAAAAAAAAGAGAATGAATTAAGCAAAGAAAGTTGCTCGATGGAAACGGAAAAGTTTTTCGGAAGCAAATATTTCCTCAGCCAATGATACAGTTCTCTAAACTTTTCAAATGTGATTTCGATGGTTGATATGGGAGGGCGAAGAAGAAAAATATATATATACATAATAAAAAAAAAACAAAAATCAATGGGAAAAAGATGTCAAGAATGTGGTTGAGGAAATTTTTGTATCATGGAATGCAATTTTCATATGCTTTCTGAATAAATAATATAGAATGATGAGATTGTTAGATAGCACACACTGTAGACTTTTTAGTATAAATCCTTGAGATCGAATCACTATCATTGTTATGAGTTTTTTCTTCTTTTCTTGGTTGTTTTCTCAGTTTGCTGAATCGCATCAGATTGACACCAGCTGTTAAATCTAGCCGTCACTTTCCCCGGAATGTTCCATCACGATCCACATTTCATTCAGGTAAGTTTTTCCATTCCATGCACACATTTTCACATCCTTTTAGAACGGATATAAATACATATACGATAAATGGTTCAATGATGAGAGACAATGAGAGACAAGAATGATGCATATATAGAATATTTTCCACACTTGTTCTCATCATTCCACCATACATTGAGTTTGGTGTAAGTTTTTTTTTTTTTTGGTTCTCGACTTTGCTCCTTTCGTTGTTCATTTATCTCTTTGATCGTCTTTTTTTTTAGAAGAACATGAGAGCATTTGTGGAAAATTGCTCTACAAGATGAAGAAAAAGATCAGTGGTTGATTGGAGTTTAGACTTCCGTGAAAAATGAAAATTAAGAGAAAAAAACGAAAAATGAAATGGTAGTTCAACAGTTGAAGAAGATACAATGAGTGTTGATTGTAATTAGATTTTGAGAGAAAATGTTCAAGAGGTATAAAATTTACTGAATTATTGCATTTCCTTGTCGATATATGATTTTTCTTTCTCCTGTTTCTCACTTGATTGAGTTGTAAAACGGTGATTTCATCGTCGGATAGAATCTCAGGAAAATGGAAAAGTTGATTTAGAAGACCGTTGAAAATTCACTAGAAAATTTATCAATACACAGAAAAATTATTTCGTAAAATACAGTTCTTAATTTATTGTAAATTCTCACTGGGGACTCACGAATGTTCATAAAATTGTATAATGCACTAAAAGGTTCGTATAAGTTTGTACTATTTATTAATGTTCGTAACATAATAACTTGATAAGCTTCTTTGGTGTTTTACAAACATTTATTTCTATATCTTCGTAAACTTTTGGCAATTGTTCGTAAAGTTTTGTCAATAAAAAAAAAGCGTACGAAGAACCAATGAGCAAAATTTTTACGAACATTTTTTTGTTTGTTTATGAACATTTACGAACAAATATTTGTAAAAAAACAACAATTCTCATCAAGCGATTCTGTGACGAACATTGTGAAAAAAGTACAAACTTTTACGAACTTGTTAGTGGAGTTATACAATTTACGAGAAATTCGTAAGTTCCCAGTCAGGGAATGATTTCACAAACATTCACGAACTATTTTATAATTTTTTCTACGTGCTAGGGGAAATGCTCATAATTTTGTCCAGTTTCTTATTTTGGACACTTTGAGGATAACATTGGACACTAAAAATAAATTGATTAAAATGATGGATTTTTATTCCAATATTTGATGAAAAATGAATTCTATCTAAATATTTGTTCTTTTTGGAAGATTTTGACACTAAATACGTTAAATTTTGAATATGATTTGAGTTGAAATTGCTTTGTTGAAAATTCAGTGTGAGCAATTGCTTACGAGAAATATGACAGAACTTCGTGGCTTACTTCAGTCTTATTTAGTTTTGGTGAAGTACTAACAAAGTTTGTTCGCTGTTTTTGAGTGATATTATTGAATATTCATTGAATATTGTGTTGATTCACGTTACTGATGATTTGTACATTTGACCTGAAGTGAGATTTGCCTTGTGAATTATATTTTTCGTGTGAAAAATGGGAAATTTTTTAAGACATTCACCAGTGAGGTGATGATTCTTATTTTGGACAGGTGTTTTTCTCACGAAATTTCGTGAAATTTTTGGCTTTTGTGATGACTAGGTTGGACAAATGCCTGGAGAAACAAAGGAGCATCATCTCTACGAACGAGATGAGGCGAGAAATGCCTTGAAAGGCTCCCGGAAAGGTCAGGGAATGAGCGAATCCGCACGTACTTGGAGCACCGAAGTCAACTCACTTTAATGATTGATATGGAAAGTTTCCGGGCTTCTTGTGACATTCTACGTTTCCCTTACATGAACAGGAAGAGGACTTGGTAAGATTGGTTCATCAAATGAAGAACAATGGGCATCCTATTGAGGCGGATTAGCTGTCCAAATTTACAGCCAAGTTGGCCAAATTAATAAACAAGTTGTCCAAAATAAGAGTCAAATTCACCTCTACATATCAATTCATTTTTAAACGTATTAAAACTAATTTTAGTAAAAATGAGATGATAAATAGCTTGCCAAGTTTCTAAACAATCCTTCTGAAAAGAGAGTAACAAAAAAAGTCAATTAGTATTGAAAATATCGCACTTCAAACTTGGGATATCGATGCTTATATGCAGACTGTCCAAAATTATGAGCACTTCCCCTAATGGAAAATAATCTTGCTAAAAATTTATTACTTAACTTGAAAAAAAAAAACCAAAAAATAATACAATTAAAAGATATTCCAATTGTTAATTTGATTGTTTCATGAAAATTTTCCGTTATTTTTTAATTATTTTTTTCATATTTTGGACAAGTTTTGAAAGTAAACAACAACCTCGACGTAAAAATAACGTAACAGTACCATAAAACTTACGATTAAAATATGTCACATTTCACCGCATGATAGCATTAGAATTATATTGATTAGGAAAAGGGTGGGGTTGTTTCAGACTTGAATGATTTTCGAAAAAATCAATTTTTTTTTAATAATAAATTAATATTTATGAAATGTGCTTATATATTTTTAAAAGAAAAAAGAGCTTTTTTATGGCCACTAAACAATTCTATCAGCAAAAAAAATCAATCTTGGTCTGTAGAAAAATTAAAAGTCATCAAAAATCCATTTAAATCAAACTGAAAATACGGGGATCATTAATAAACTTCTTACTTTTTCCTTTACCAAGTATATTTCACTATTTTTCAATATTAATTATTTATGCTTTCTATTTCATTTATATATATCAAATTTCATTTCCACAAAAATACTGTTCAATCTGTTACAGACATAGGTCTTATAAGAAATCAGCTGCTTGAACTACCAAACTCTATCTTACAGCATATAAATATTATAAATTATTGCTTTTTTGGTTGTACGTTGTACTATCACAAAATTTTCCACTCGAACAATGATTTTATTTCCCACAAGTTATTGAGAAATTTTATGGGCTCTATATGAATCTGTTGATAATGTTTCCAGATGGGGAATTTATTGGTACTTAATTTAAAGTGGTTCTATTGTAAAAAATACTGAATTACATTAAAGTCAATTTTGCATTAGAAGTATGCGAAAAGATCGTATATCAATGTAGTCTTCTTGCTCAATATAGCCCAAACCTCCTCCTAACCCAAAAAAATTTGTAATATTTGTACTTTTTTCACAAAGATTTTTCGTGACATCATTATAACAAGCACACAATAACTTTTGTTTGTGAACATGTTTTCAAAATTTCCCATGAGAATGAGTGAGATGACTAGATTTAGATCTCACTCACTCACATTGAAATGTCAAAAACATGTTTAGTAAACAAAAGTTATTGTGCGTTGAGCATTACTTGACGAGCATTTTTTGTTTACAAACACTTTTTTCATCTGCAAAACAGATGACGAAATTTTACGAATACTTTTTAGTGTGTTTACGAACATTTACGAAGAAATGTTTGTAAACGTACACAAAAGGCTCGTTAAGTGAGCAAATTACAAACAATATTTGTGAAAAGTACAAAGTTTTACGGACTTTTTTGTCTGTTATGTAGTAGGATTTCACAAACATTTACGAACAATTTTACGAAATATTGTTTTTTCTGTGATACACTTTATCCAATCAACTTTGGGAGTATCGAAGAAATGTCCATATCCATGTTAAAGAGAGTCGCTTTTGGGTGGTTTTTAATAGACTTAGCAGATTCGTCTAATGCGGGATACACATGGTTGTAACTACGTTGTAACAAATATATCTTGGTACAAATTACAAATTTAATAACAGACATAATTTTTGATGGTTAATTCACTGAATGCTTCCTCAAGCAGATAATGTACTTTGAATTTCTTAATGATTTTAATTTTTCTGGGGAAGAATATTGCATTTGAAATCCTTAATAAAATAATCTTGTTTGATCAGAAAATAAAAGAATTTGATCAGAAATCACTTTAATTTATTCCATTTTTTCCAAGTTGCTTCATAACTTCTTAATAATATCTATCTCAATGAATATTTCACAATGTTTAAACATAAAAATTTATGACTTTCATTTATATTATCTACTACTCAATTTTTTGCACAGTCTTGAATATATGATTAGACAATTTTGTACTTTCCGTTTTTGTACATTTCAACTTGATGTATCCGAATTTGAAATGAGTGGTATTTCTTTATATCATTCGTTTAGTACATTTTTACTATTCGAACTCGACAGAGAGAGCAATAATATTTAATATATCTCGATTATTTCACTACCCCAAAATTTACACCTTCTACCGTTCTACCCTTATTGGAACACTTTTCTCAGCATATCTTTTCAGGTTTCAGATGATTTCTAAGATATTATGTCACGCTATTTGTTCGTCTGTCTGTTCGATCGTCCGTCGCTATCTTTAGATGCCAAACGATAGAGACTTACGACTTTCGCGGACCCCTTCCTCCAGTTCTAAAATCGGCCCAAAGACTGTTAATATGGGCCTTCTGTTTCCATATTAAAACCATGTTTTTTAATACGAAAATTCCATTGAATTATTCCTTATATCGGGTTTTCAAGGTTGAAGGTTAAAAACGCTCTTTAGAGCGCATTTCTCAACCGAATGGTATTACGTTTGGGCTCGTTCGAAAGATCTTGAAATTACTGACAAGTCTGAACCGATTCTAATCGTTTACGATTCGGTTATGAACAGATAGGGTAAGTGTGCCAAATTTCGGCATAGTTGCATGCAAGCGTCAAAGTCTCAAGTTTGAAATGTAATATTTTTAATACAAATTGATTTTTTTATTCTTTCTTTTGTAAGAGTGTTGCTTGGAACCTTGTAAAGAGTTTACTGTCTTTATTTACTCTAAAATCATTCTTAATACATTTTAAAATGAATGAAAATGTAGACATAGCTTTGGTGCCCTATTTCGGCCACCTTCATTCTCATAGTTCCTTGCCCTTCAGGAATTCTTCCAATGTCTTTTTCACGTCATCTCGTTTGTCGGAGCTACATTTTTTTGTTATTCTTTTGCATTATATAATCTCTAGAGTACGTAAAATCTAAAAGTTCAGGGAAATTCGAGGAACAAAAAAGGTGGCCGAAATTGCAAGCTGGCCGGAATTTGGCACACTTACCCTAACCAATTTTTATTTGAATTCAATTGTACCTCTTTTTTCGGCGTTTTTTCGGCGACCTTTTGAGTATTGAATAAATCGGTTCAAACCGGCGGTGAATCGGTACATGATGCGAAAGTACTTTTGGGATACTAATCTCAGTCACGATTTCGAGCATTTCCCAAAGCATGGTACACTTGAACCATGTTTTTGCAACCTTTTTTCTTTTTTTTTTGTAAAATCGTCATTTTTTTTTATTTTCTATTTCCTTTACAATATGATCATTTTATAATTGTATTATTTTATTGAAAGGAGAATTTTTGGAAAATTAATGCAATTATTTAATCATGGTTGTAGGCACCTATTATTACCTTTAAAAATTGTCTCTCATTTATTTCTACTACAAATTGTGAAGGACATCATAGAGAACTATTTTAATATGATATATTCAAGCTGATAAAGTGTTTTTTTGTTTAATGTAATATTTGACATAATACTCTCACCTGCAGAGTAGTGGATTTTTTGTGTTACAAACCAACAATGATTTAATTTAATTTTCACTGCACCCCCCTTACAAATTTTAATGTCACTCTCGTTTAAATTTCATATTAACACTTTTCCATATTTAATTACATTGTTAACAAAGTTATAGTAAAACAGACACAAACACAGACACAAAAACATGTTTGAGATTGATCCTGGAACAAAAGTTTGTAAACATATGTTATTGGTTTTAATTATTGGTAAATTATTGTGGAATGTTGCAGAAATGTGAATGCAATTTTAATTCCATTGAAATTAATGGAGTTGGGAAAATTTTAATTAACTCAACTTTTGCTATTCTCTAATTTTGACACTATTTCGGTGAAATTTCAGGACAAACAAGAGCCAGGAACAACACAGGACTGGAGTATTCGGGAACTGGTGGCACGACTGGAGACTCACCACATTCAGGACGGACGAGTTTTTTCTCCAAAATCTCCTCCCGCTTCAGTAAACGGTAAGATAAAGTTTTTTATCTTTTTTAAAGTATTTTTTACAAAAAAAATATTCACAAGACTTTGGATGGTTTTTCATTGCATCTCAAGTCACTTGTTTGTTTTACATTATATATTTCTATATTTTTTACTTTTTGAGAAACAATTTTCTATATTCTCTATATAATTATTGTGCTCTCGAAAATTTGAGAAATATAAATCTTAGTCACTTTGGTCGTTGATTTTCTTTCTATTAGATATTTTTATTTCTATTTCTATGAATTTCTTTTTGTATATTTCTTCTTTTAGAAATATACAAAATTATGCGTGTGTTTTAATTTATTTTTTGGGTGTTTTATTGTAATTATATAAATTCAGCACAATGTCAGTTTTCTCTCTTCATTGTGTTTGCTGTTTGAATTTTGACAGAATTAAATTAATTTTGAATGTAAAACATGATTTACGTCCCAATGCTTTTTTTTTTAAATATGAATATTATTCCTCTTGTTTTACAAATATTCTTTCTTTTATTGCTTGTAAGAGAAATGAAAATATTTTTGAAATATATTACACCAAAATTAGTGCTTTCTGAAATTAGGAACAGTGCGTTTTGACCTGGAAAATTCTTCTGCTCTTTTTTTTGTTTTGATTTTCTAATTTTTATCCAAACCGAAGGACATTCAAATTAATATTATTTTAAAAATAATAAAGATATCTAAAAAATAAAAATTTCCTATTAAAAATTTTACTTTTTAAAACTTTTTAAGAACAGATTCAAATTAGGAAAAAATTCCTAATCCCGTATTATAATAATTTTATTAGTTTGTGAATTAACATTATAAAAAAAAGAAAAAAGAATTGAAAGTTCCACGTCTAAACGCAATGCCATGTAAAAATATATTTTTGGTTATTGTTTCTTTTTTTTGTGAAAGAAAAATAATGCTAATTAATAACTATCTAACCCTCTGTTACCTCATTAAAAAACCACAAACATACACAACATTGCATGCATTTTTTTATTTACTAAATCTTAATATTGTTAATGGTGTCAACCTACATCCTTCTCCTTTGTTTTTTTTTAACAATTTTATTGTGAATTAATTTGCTGAGTATACATTTTGATCATTTGTTTTTAATAATCTCACTCTGCACACAAATCGATCTTAGTGCCATTTTTACTGTCCATTAGATTATAAGGAAGGTGTTTTTCCTTCAATTTAAAAAAGAAAAAGAAAAATAGAAAAAAAAATAAAATGGGGTTTAGTGTGAAATAGTATACTTATAGAAAGAATTTTTAAATTTAGTTTATAAAATTGGAAATTCATTATTTTTTAAATTGAAATTTATGTATTTAACATGGTTTTTTTTCTTTCTAAACTTTCCTTTTAAATTAATTTAGTTTCATTTATATTTATTTTGTTAATTTTTCCTTTTTTATTCTAAAACTATTTTTCGTATATTGTTCATTTCAGGTTTAGGGTATTTACGGCTAAAAATTAGTCTTAATTCAAACACTATTTTAGTTTCTCCTTTTAGAAAAGCAAAAAAATAATAATAGTAATTTTGAAATTAATTTTTTTAGTTATTTTATGTTTTGTTTCATTTTTAATTTCAAAAAAAAAGAAAAAATTTAAAGAAATATCCATTTGAAATAAACTCAAATTTTTAGAA
This sequence comes from Phlebotomus papatasi, assembly GCF_024763615.1. Taxonomy (NCBI): domain Eukaryota; kingdom Metazoa; phylum Arthropoda; class Insecta; order Diptera; family Psychodidae; genus Phlebotomus; species Phlebotomus papatasi. Next base: position 38,964,455 of record NC_077223.1, read on the forward strand.
TTATTAGTTAGTAATATTTTGAAATAACAATGAATAAAAGAGTTATAAAATGTCTCTAAAGTATTTAATTTTAATTTATTTGTTATGTAAGAGCACACTTTAAGATAGTTTTAAGTGAAAAAAAGAAGAAACCCCTTGACCGCCTGAAGAAGAAAAAAAATTCCAAATATTTTCTTTTTGTCTTTTATTTAATTTATCGTTGTAAATTTCAAAAATCCTAAAGTTCCCCGGCAACGCAAAAAAAAATATGTTAAGAAGGATTTTATGCACACCTCATTTACTTGTTGAATATAACACACCCATGCAAAAAGAGACTAAAACAGGCATATATAATTAAGATAATATTAATTCACACGCTTTCCACGACTCCTTTTCACCCTCTTTTACAAAAAAATATTACCACAATTACCAACCATACAAATTTACACAACAAAAATATATAATATCCCCATGTAAAGTGACTAAAAGTGTTGGAAAAAGGTTTGCACAATGGTTTAAAATTGACTCCGTTAGTATATAATACTGGTTTTTATTCTTAATTTTATCCAATTAGATTTTCCTTAATGGGTATGGAGAGATTCCACCGTTTGTATATTTTTTAATGTTATTAAAATTTCATGTACAGACAGAAAATGAGATAAAGTGAAAAAGATAAGAAAGGAAGAAGAAAAAAGCAGGGTTTTTTTCATAGAATACAAAGATCATTAAAATATCTTTGCTTTATGCAATAGAGACGAAACATGAGCTGAGGAAAATGTCACGGTTATTCATTATCGTTAGAGGAAAAAGAAAAGTTTAAAGCGTACAATAGCAACAGAAAATTACTTTTTAGCTAATGGACATTTTTTGGAATAGAATTATCTCAAGGAAAAATTGTTTAGTTTTACATATAATTTAATTGAGTTGTCCGGTAGGGATATCTACTACTTATATTGCCTAGTTAGGCAAACCGGGTAAACCGACAAAAATTGGAATTTTTCCCTTAACGGTTTTAATTAGAAATTTTACGAAATTCCCATAAAAATTTAAGATATTTACGGAAATGTTATAGTACACGTCCATTGATCTTCCGTAGAAGTTTTGTGTGGAATCCTGTGAAAATCATCATCTCACCTGATTTTTTAATCGTTTAAACCTACTATAGTCACGGGACTAGGGCATCTAGGTTAGTTTTCCATGTTTCCTGACCTCAATACACTTCAGGAATGAACTTACGTTTGGTTAAGAGGCGTTTCGAAGTAAGATATTGAATTTGGTTTTGGTTAAGTTTGAGGCGATCTCAGTGGTCTATCGTAATACCGGCTTCAGACTGGAGGTTTAGCCCAGTTTTCGAAGGTCTCAAAAACCCAAAGAGCAACCATTTTTATTGAGTTTTTAGAATTGACCAGATCATTTGCTTTTAGTAGTCGAATCTTAAGTTATTTTTTTCCAAAAAAAAATCTTGACTGATAAGAAATTAGAGCAGTTAAGCCATATGGCTAAGCCTTAGGTCTGAAGCCCTTATAATGGCTTGATAAAGCTTTTTTGAGCAACCTTTTTTGTGTCATGCTTTGAGGAGCTATGATCTCTCAACAGGTAGAATCAGTTTCTCGTTAATCATAACAAATCATTTGTCGAAGAACCGTCGGTCGTATCTCGGAAGGTTGCATTCACTATTATTCTTTCGATCATTATTCAAAGCTTATATCGGCTTCATAGTATGGTTTAGACCAGTAATGGATCATATGCCCTTAATGGATCATTTTCCTATACAACAATTTCCTCAAAAATCTTGCCTGACAAGGAATTGAAGGAGTTGAGCCAAATGGCTAAGTCTTAGACCTGAAGATCATATTACGAAGATAGCTGAGGATGAGAATGAAAACAGCTTTAAAAACTCCTATCACTAGACAATGCAGTGTTAACTCTTAAAAGCTTCAAATTCTATAAAAAGGAAATTTGTGCTGTATATGCCAAGATTAAGATTAAGATTGTCTATGGGTCGGCTTAAATCTTTATCGGTTCCGCTGCATCCAGGCCACTTATTTGGGCCCATTATGCACTCCCCATTACTTAGGCGGTCCTCTAGCTCTATATATCTCGGCTTCTGTATGACTGGAGTTACATACACAGTTCTATATTGTGGCAGACCAACCTTTGTTGGATCAGTTGCAGTGAGTGTGTATTTGTATCGACAGATCTCTTTATGCCGAACGCGTTTCTCTACCAGCCTCTCTTGTTTAGGCGGTTTATTGCCAAGGCATTAGGCATTACTTTTTCATCCATTCACTGGACTAATTCGATACGGCTGCTGAAAAATCTGCAGCTGCCGAGTTTCGAACCTGAGACCTCACAGTCTTGGAGATACTTCTCTACCAACTGATCCACTGAGGCTCCTAAATGCCAAAGTTTCGGATTATTTCTTTTTTATCTAAGAATCTTAGGACCCAAATAGATCCAGGCTGATATTTGAGAGTCTGTAAAATTTGGTAGTAAAAATTTATTCAAAATTGTCAACAGTGATGGCTGGCGATCATCGATTTGTGGTCCTTTACATAATGTCTTTTTTACTTAATCCTTTACTACTAAATTTTTATAGGCTAAATTTTCGAGAATAAAAGCCCAAATAGACACAGGCTGACCCTCGAGAGTATCTAGCTTTTAAAATTCGATAATAAAGGATTAGGTAAAGGAAATTTATGGAAAGGACCTCTAACTGATGATCCTAAGACAGTTAATGACAGTAAATGACTGTTTGCGATAAATCTTTATTGTTAAATTTTACAGGCTAAATATTCTCGAGGATCAGCCTGAGTCTATTTGGGCCCTATGCCTTATGCGCTAGACACACTTACAACTTAAGCCAAAAGAAGGCTTAATCCTTTAAGGACGATTGGGTCACCGCTGACCCAAAAATAAAATTCTTCCTATGGTCTTCTAAAGTTATGTTTTACTCTAAAAAGTAAAATAAAAACGATTTTTCTGACCCCCAATTTTTGACGATCAGGTCCTAGAAAGGGTTAACGTGATTATAATCAAAATAATTAACAGATAAGATTTTCATCAATTTCCGACTAATCCGTGTCTCAGATTAAGCAGAAAAACGGATTAGTGACAAATTGATGGGAATTTAGTCAAATAATTTCTTTTTGATCTTAATTACGTTGAGTCATCTTTCGGCTAAAGTCGTAAATGGTCTAGGGCATTAATCTATGATGGTGTTTAGACGATTATTAACGAGTTTTACAATATGACTGAACGACTAAGCTTAGCATTCCTCATTGCGCTACTTATTACTCTAGAAGTCTTGACCCTTGCGCATATAAATCTTAAATGTCCATCCTATCATTACTCAGGAAATTATCATAGCTTTTTAACAGACTTCACTGAAGATTGCTCAAGTATATACATATAAATATTTATGTACATGTATATAGGAAAATTTCATTAAATTTTCATTCAAAGAGAAATGATCAGTTATGCTTGCTTCACTTTAATTCTTTTAGAACATTTTTGAGCCCTATAACTTACGCATTTTTTGTACTTCCTAGAAATTTTGGAAGATATGTAGCTACTTTATTCATCTTCCATTTTGAATATATTTTTTGGTATATTACTTAAATATTAGGTGCTTATACCCTAAAAGATCGTTAGGGTATTTTTTTTTAGAGATTTTATTAAACGTGTTTGGTGGTCTAAGCTTAGTCGGAAATTGTTCTTGTCTTAGTAATTTTCATAACGGTTTATTGCTGGGCAATAACAGATACGAAACGAATCAGGCACGAATCCTTGACACGAAGTCAAGGATTCCAAGACCTTTTCAGGAATACATAAGCTGTTCTAATCGGTTAAAAAATATTTTTTCTGGATTATGTTTAACCTGGAAATTCAAAATTTTCGGTTTTGGTTGCACGAAATTACAAAATTTAATAGGATTGTCACAAAGAAACACTGTGGATTTTTCCTTGGATATTTCTTTACGTTTGGAAGTATGCGCTATATGTTAGTAGAATGGGGTTACCAGAGAATTCATATCGTATTTTCCGATACGACACGAAGTTTAACACGAGCTGATACCTGGGGTGACATGATAACTCATTTTCGATACTATCGACTATAGATTCTGAAAACTTTAAACGATAGTTGCACTTCCTGTATTCAATATAGACGTTTATCAACAGTTTCATTCTTTTAAGAATGTTTCAATGAATGACCCAACAATCCGTAAAAAGTCAACATTCATTTAATCTAATATGTAGATATAGATTTATCGATACTATCGATTCGATAGTATCGAAAAGTCATCATTCCACCTCTATTCTTAAAGCTTTTAATTTAAAATTCATTCACTGGAAAATGATAGAATCGGAAACTATTGCGTCAATTAGTCGAAATTGGTTGATAGGAAACTTAAAAAATAAATTAATCATAATCAGGATTTCTTATATTTTATTCAATTTTGAAAAAAAAAATGAAACAGAATTTTTGAATTATATTTGAACTAAAAATCATTGCTTTCAAATATATATTAAAAAAAAGAACGAAATTTTACATTAGCCGTACTCACTATGGCGTTGTTATCTCGTAATCTCCGTAATCTGTTATCTTGTTATAATTTTTCATTTATAAAATACATTACGAGAACATAACGAGATAACGAGATAACGATATTACAAGATAACAGCGCCATAGTGAGTACGGCTATTATTTATTCGAATTTAAATAATAAAATACTCATCCCAATATTTTTCATTAAAGTGTTGAGAAACATTTATCGCACTTTAGATTTTATCAATGTTTTTGATACGTTCCTCAAAAATTCATGGTTTTGAAATAAAAATAAAACGGCAATTAATCTCTTTTAAATCATTGTGCATACCTTTAATAGTCATTTCATTTAATGATAAAAGGTTACGGTTTTATTTCTGTTGTTTACATAAGAGGGAAAAAATGAAATATGAGATAAAAGAAAAAAATGTAAAAGTAGCACTGTGCATTTTTAAGGAGATTCCAAAAACAATTTTAATTTTTTTTTATTATAAAATCCAATGTATCAATGAAGATTTTTTCTTGTATTATTTACGCTTTTTTTTCTTCAAAAGGTTATCCTTGTTTTTAATTATTCATGGTCACGCTGCAGATTTTTTTTTGGTTATAGGATGGTTCCGGAGTTGGCGAATGATCATTGTGCAAAGTTTTTTCCTTTATCGCCATTATATTTCTCAAAAAAACAAAAATTCGAAAAAAAGAAACATCTTTTTCAATGTATGATATATTTTTTTTTACTTTCTCTATGGCACTATAATAAGCAAAAAAAAAATGAATATAATTAGAGGCAAATTGGAGATGGTATAAAATGAATACTTTCATTGGACTTTTCTTCTAGGCTCAATCAATAGCATTTGTCATAATGCTATGTGATAATTGACATGAAAGAGAATCGATGGGAGACAAGGGATAAAGTGATGAAAAATCTGCAGCTGTGACCAATTATTATTTTTTTTTAAATTTGTTTATTAGTTTTTAAGATGAATTTTCAAATTTTGTTTTCAAAATCAAGATTTTATTATGAAAATGTTCCTTCAAATTTATTTCTCATTTTAATTTCTTTAAATTTAGTTAAATAACAAAAAAAAATGAAAAGAGAAAATTCCTATACTTTTTTTTTCAAATCGGAAATCAATAAGATCTTTATAAATAATAAATAGGTTTTCTGTTAGGTATTTTTTCTTTTCTTTTCTAAATGTCTCTATATGTGTCAATGTTGTGAAACTAAAAAAAAAAAAAACAAAAACAAAATAGAAATGAATAATTCCGTTGCAAGTTTTTTGAAATTGGTTGTGTGATTGTTAAGGACAAATAAAAAAAAGGAACTTTTAATTTTTTACTAAATCAGACAAACTTCAGAAAACGAAGTGATTTTATTTAAATTTTTTTAAAAACAAAATATCGATTTCTTTTGTTATTTTAGTTTTTTCTTTCTTTTTTTCTTTCTCTCTTTTCAACAGTCTTATGAAATTTCTGCCAAATAATTTGAGGGCATCCGGAATTAGAATGAATTTAAATCGTAGTACTAAAGAAAAGAGTACTAAAAAAAATTCTCAGCTTGTTTATTCATCATCGCATTCACGCAACACATCAGTCTAAAAAGTAATTGAAAATAAGAGATTTGAACTAAAAAAAAAGAATAACAGATTTTTCTTGAAAGAATAGGAAAAATTTAAGAGTCAATAAAGAAGTAAAATTGAACATAAAATAATTTTTTTGTATAATTTTGAATTATATTTTTTCGCCTTAAAAAAAAGAGAAATAGTCATTTGAAATAAGTTTGTAAAAAAAAAGTACAAATGTAACATTTGTATTTAGTTGATAAAGACTTCGTGGTGTCATCGGGAATGAGGATAATGGGACTACTGTCCCATTAAAATGAAAGTGTTTATTTTGGAGAGTTACGACGGATCAACCAAGGGGTTAAGAACAGTGGAAAAGTGTGTATTAGTAATACACAGAATTAATTAAAGGATTAAAGTGTTTGTGATTGAAAACAGAAAATGGAGGTCATCAAGTGGTGCGTATGTTGAAGAAAATGGAAAATTAGTGAAATATCTGGGGTTAGAGATTATGAGGGTGATTTATATGGGTAAAATTTCATCAATTAAACTACCATCAACGCCTTTTTTTTTGGACATTTACCCAATTTATCTTCCAATCAACACATCCTTAAATGAATTTACAAGTTAACCCCCCAGAAGCATTATTGAGAAAAGAAATGTTAAATGAAAAAAAATTGTTAGTTTTAGTAGAAATTTATGATAATAATTTAAGTTAGTAGAATATAAAAAAATAAATTATGGAGAAAAATATAGTGAGAAAATTAGTAAAAAAAAATAAAATGAAATTGTTTTACCTCAAGGATCTCTTCCCAAAAAAAAACCCATTCCATTTAGTATGCTGAAAATGGTGCCTCACATCAATAAACCTCATGTCCACTTTTATGCTTTGTACAATTTTTGTTGTTTTATTTTTTTTATTTACACAAAATGTCGCAATTTGTTTAATATTTAACATAGTTTTTTTTCTCTACAAACAACTGACAATGTCATGCTTTAGTGCGCACATTTATGTTTAATGCATTTGACAAATAAGGGATTTTGAGCTTTTCCGGGGTTATCAAGCTTTGGAAAATTTTAGTTGGGTGATGGTTTTATCGTACAAAAATAAATCTCTCTGCTTTAGTTTCCCAAAGTGATGAAACAGAAATAAATTGAGATGAAGGGGATCAATAATTCAATTTTAGTGAAATTTCTTACACTTTCTCTGTAGAGTTTAAAGATGAAAAGTTTATAAAGGCATTTAAGAGTGATTAAAAGCATATGAAAAGTACAATATATATAGACATTTTAAGAAATTTTCAAGTTTAAAGAGAAACTTTCAATTAAATCATATTTTTGATTAAAGAAAATAACTCAAATACATCAGAAGAGATAGAGTTATTTCATTTCGACGTGAAAAGCGGAACCTTTTAGTATTTTCTTAAGTATCTCAAACAGTTCTGATGGAAATTTTTATTTTTACACACAGAAAAATTTTGACTCTAAATTTAAGAATATATAAGATCCTGGGAACTTAAATTGGACGTGAATCCCCGAGGTGTTTAAGTTTAGAAGCTCTGAGCGAAAGAAATGGGCTAGAATCCCTAGCTCTTTCAAGTTAAGAGATCGGGAACTTAAGTTCAGCATTACCTGGAAAATGAAAAATGTCTACAGATTTGCAAATTGCAACTAAAACTAAATGATCAAGGATTTAAAATTAGGGCACTGGCATTCATTGGATGGGATTTGAAATTAAATTCCCTGGTGTTTCTGTTTAAGAATTTTCCATTTTTCTGTGTGTAGTTATTTTTATTTTAGAGAATCCTTTATATTTGAAATTATTATTATTATTATTAATCGTATCGGGATATATTTATTAAAATTCAAACATGTTGCCGTATATCCCGTGTTGGAAGAATCTGCTGATCATAGATCACCCAGGAACACCTTCCTTCACTGAGGAAAATCCGAAAAAATTAAAATAACATTCCGGAAATGTTAATTTTACCCTGCAGTATTGATCCGAAATCGGTCTAAATATTATGATTTTTAGGTATATTAGGGGTTAAAGTTACCCTTTTTCATGTTAATTTTACCCTTAAAAAGGTGTAAAATTAACATTAAAAAATGTTGATATATTTTTACACCTAAAAAGTGTTAAAATTATGAGGAAAAAAAGTTAATCACATCCCCCGTTTTTTCTCAGTGTTGTAATGTGGATGCTTCTTACATGTTCCCCATGTTCCCCGGAGTGTTTTTGGGCAGAGGCGGTGCATTTAATTACTTTATATTACAGTGAATATGTCTTTTTCTAGACATTCGGTTGCTTACACCGAGCGGGACTCGAACTCACAACACTGTGAGTCAAGTCGGGGATCTATCCGCCCAAGAACCAACGGTCTTGCCTATTGCGCCATTGAGATCCCTTATTTGAAATTAACGTCGCGAGAGCCATTTCATAATAGATATTTTTGATAAAACTTTTTTCTTGTAGTAGTCACAATTACTCCACTGAGAAAAAAAGAGGGTGCTATTAACTTTTTTCGTCATAATTTTAACACTTTTTAGGTGTTAATGTTAATTTTGCACCTTTTTAAGGGTAAAATTAACATAAAAAAGGATAACTTTAACCCCTATTGCACCTAAAAAGCATAATATTTACACCTAATATGGAACAATACAGCAGGGTAAATTTAAAATTTTCGCAATGTTATTTTAACTATTTCGAATTTCTCTCACAATCAGTGTCAGAGTTGATTGATCTGAAATTAAATATCAAAATACTTTTTTTTTGTTAGCAGATGAGTTAATTTCGTGCTTGAACGAAGGACTTTTGTTTCCTTTATCACAAAACTTATCTTTGGATCGAAAGATACTGTTGGAGTATATTTTGTGGTGTAAAGTACATCGAAAAAGTATTTTTTTTTGTGTAAAATACATCGAAAAAGTATTTTTTTTGTGTAAAATTCTCTCAAAAAATACTAAATTTAATTTTTATTTCAAAAATCTTCCCTTCAAATACGGGTTTATTTCATCCGAAAACAGAAAATATCTTATTTTTTGACTTCTGATGAATCTACTGCAAGTAATCGTAATTATCGCAAAGTAAGTTTTATCAAAAGATACCTCCGAAAATTTGGTTCCAACGCTTGAATTTTTAAAATTTGAAAGTTTTAATTGAATAGATTTTTTTTTATTAAATTGAAAAAAAAAATAGAGAAAACATGTGTTATGCTTTCTTAGTATTCGTCATATACATAGCCCCTTAATGAGGAAGGTAAAAAAAACCAAATGGTATGATACATCCGTCATCAGAGACTTCAATTTAAATTCAATTAAGTATTATTACAGTGCTGTCTATATGCACACTCTCTATATGCACAGCTTTTGTGTCGGTTGCATTCAAAATCAATTTGTTTACATTTTGACAAAGTAATAAAGAAAATTATTTTCTTCGTAACTAATTTTTCTTGTTTTTAATTTTCTTAATTTTATTTTTTCTGTCTCATATTATATTTAAAATAACACTGGAAATTCTAGAACAATAAAAAAATGATAATTTATTAAAAGAAAGAAAAAAACCGTTGGGAATTTCAAAAAAAGTTGTGCATATTCAGAGAGAGAACTGTCAAAAAAAGTACCCAAACTGTGCATATAGCGAGACAGCACTGTATTTAAATTCGTCATCAGAGACTTCAATTAATTAAATTCAATTTTAGGAGATGAAAGTTAATAATTTTCATTATTCTTTTTTGGATAAATAGCGTATCATTAGCGCTATCGATCCCTAATACCGTAATTGGATATTCCTCAATTTTGAGATAAAATATGTTTCAGTTTTAATGTTTTAAATTGATTAAGGTCTTATTCATACTTTACGTAGAAGTATTTCAATTTTGACGTGCAATTTTTATGGCAAAGTATAATGCAAATTTCATTTTTATGCTGACGAACTGGAATTAAAAAATTTTGCAAAATCTAAAAGTTGGGGAAACTAGTGCAATATAGTAAATAAGGGGTAGTTTTAAACACTGAGCTTTATATTTACACTGATTTTTATGTCAATTATGTCGATCCTTTTTTCATTGGACATGGATCCCTATAGTTTCTATGAAATCATATAAATCTCGTCCTCTGAACTGTAATATCTGATTGAAAATTGCAGTGTTTACAACAACCACATGTTTAGTACTGCCCCAGTTCCCCCTATATTTCATTTCGACACTAGAGTTTGTATTGATCCCCTGTAATCAATCGGCCCCGATGTAAGAGTCAATTGGCTTAGAACAACTGTTCTGAAAAATTTCCAAATACTTATTCTCTTGGAGATCCGCACAGAACAAGTACGGATTTTTTTCGATCAACTTTACAGTTTAAACCGAAAATATATTGGGTAATTTAGTTGAAGTTCACTCGTTATTTGAAGTTTTTCATCGATTATAATTCTGGAGTACAGTTTTGAAAGTTTTAGAATTCTAGATAATCGAAAAAACTATACGGGACTGAATTAATATTGGATTAAAATTATTGGGAGTATGAATAAATTTCCACGTATATTATCCCATTCTGGTAATTTTTGATCAATTTGTGGTTGAAGTTGATTAATTGGGGTCTGTGGCAATATCGTTAGCAGATCGGCGTTCTTATGTGTTTTTGGTCTTTCGGTTTGTCGCATCGAAATCGTCATTACTGAAGCATTTAAACCATTTTTGCGGGTAGTTTTGAATGGATCATGTTCGTCATAGACCTCCACAAGTAAGGTAAAGTGGCCTCGAGTTGACCGGTTCCTCGACTCGACCGTTGGTCAATATTTGAATGTTTTAATGATGAATTTCTATCAAATTTGTCACTGATTCGTATTTATTTATGGAATAATTGATCTATTAATGTTAGATCATACGCCAAATTAGTGCAAATATAAATAAATTGATTAAATAACTCTACAGGTCGAATTGAGGAACCGGTCGACTTGAGGGCACTTTACCTTAAATGATGTGATTCAACTTTTTTTTTATTCAAGTTAAAAGATAAAAAAGTCCCTCTCACAATCTTTCGTTATCCGGATGATTGAGAGAAAACTGATACATAATAAACCATGTGAAGGGGATTTTTTTTAATTTCTCGAGTGTTTGACAGCTGTCATCCTAATATCTAAAACATAGTGTATCATCTCTCATTCGAATCCTAAAGAAGGCGCTGCACGATGAAGTTAGAAATAGGGTGGCGGCATTACTTTGGCCTCTGTCTTTACTTATGGCCTCCTTACAAAGAACTTTACAACGTCACAAAATGATTTCGAAAAAGCTTAAAATTGAAAATAGTTTCGATATCATTTTATAACAAAAATTGCGACATAGCTGTAAGTAAAGACAGGCCACAAGTAATGACACCACCTTAGTATTGCTCGATGTAAATAGGCTGAGGTAATGCCATATTTATGGCATTACTTTATCTCAAAATTGAGATACAACATCAAGAAGGTCTGCGAGTGAACCAAAATTGCGGAAACAGTTTATTCAGAAGCTCAGAGCTTATTTTTCCATTAAAAGAATTTTCCACTTTTTAAATTGTTTATGTACAATTTTATTTTATTTTTTTAGTTTTGTAGACTTTTCCTCTTTAAACCAGTCATTCTATATACCTTTTTTGGTCGACAACTTTGTAATTTAACAACTTGTTGCTATTGAACTTTGAGCTATTGACCCCTTACCATGACAATCCAATACAAACGTATAATGTATACGTTTGAGAGTTTACCTTTTGGCTGACTTTTATCTACTTTGTATCGTGACAATCCTCTTATTGTTCCCACGACGCTAGAAAAAAACACTTCATCATTTGATGACTCTCTCTCTGTCGGTCAAAATGAAATCAATTCATATAATTAAATTTTATGGTTGCCCAGTGCATTTACGTAGTGCTTTGGGAATTATTATATTAATTCATTGTGGAATTTCACCAATTTTATGGAAATTTGTATTTAGGGTGGAATCATATTAAAAGTCAATGTGATTGTCACCGATAAAAGCCGCATTTATGACGGAATTAATAGATAAATTTGTGGATTACATTTTTTTGAGATATTGGACAAATAAAATATTTGAGAATTGACATAAAGATTGATAAGGGAAAAATATTACAAATGGTTTGTATTTTAGCTAAATTGTGTCTAAAAGAAACTTTCCTTAACGTTTCTCGCATTTTCAACATATTGTTATAATATTTAATTTTGAATATTATTTCAAAATAATATTATGAATAAGTTTAATAATTGTGAATTAATAATTGTGAAAAGTGAGGCTTTGATTGCGTGATAGTAAAAATTTGCCGGTTAGTGTGATTCTGCCCTAATTTTGCTTGACAATAATGATCTTTCGTGTATTTGTATGTCAACATTAATTAGCCATTGTGCATATTTAATGTGCCACAAAATAATTGGGGTCATCTGTTATGTCCAATTCTGTGTCACACCTTCGACAGAGAGAGAAGGAGAGATGTCCCCCCATGAAGAAAATTATGTTGTCCAACATTGTTTGTTTCCTTTTTGTTTATGTTTAACCAATTTTTTTGCGTTTGGTTTTTCTTTCTTTTATTTTAGGCCCACCGATGGCCAAGCAAACTCCACATCAAACAATATTAGGTAATTAGACAAACACCAACAATCTCTATAATTTATTTCTTTTGTAACTATTCCTTCTGTAAAAATTGTTTCTGTCTCAATTTATATTTTTTAACTCTTTGCCTATATTATATATATGTAAAAATCAACCTTTGGACAATATGAGCAGAGAAATGATATTACAATATGTAGCAAAAATGTAAAAAATATGTGTACAAGAATGTATGACCTGTCAACTTAAATAAGCTTGATACGATTGATTTCTGCATGAAATTTCTTAGAATGGAATATAGTTTCCATACTCAGTTGATACTGCGAACGAGGTAAAGAATGGTTTTGTACCGAAAGTATCAGTTTCAGGAAGTCAAATTTACTAAAGTGACCCTACAAACTTTTGAGTGTTTACTACTTGCACATTTTTAGAATACAAAGTGTTTCGAATTAGAGGAAAATTAGATAATTGTTGTATTAGATAACTGGTGCTGTATATGTCTATTTTTTAATCATAATCAGACAATCCCCGGATGAAATAAACAGTAACCAGTGATCATTCTTGATTCATTCTGAAGCAATTCTTATTGATTTATCGTCAAATCTGCATTTGCATATTTCTTTTCCGCCCAACAATCATCTGATTATCCTCTAAAAGATAATTATCGACAATTCCCATATTCTTACAATTTTGAACATTTTTCATGACAAGAAAACTATAATATTTAACTGTATATTGTACAATCATATTTTATTAAATTTTTAGAGTGAAAAAGAAAATTTAATAAAAATATAAGCATTCCACTGGATTTCCAGAAATTACCATTATATCAACAGGCAAATTTTATTCTATTAAATGTGATAAAATAACTGATCAAAAATGTTTTGCTCATTTACTTTTCGGTGATTTAACATTTTTCCCCCAAAAAAGTGAAATGAATAATATTTAGCACAATTAAATTTAAAATTAAATAATTAACGAACCGTTGAGCTTTTTTATTCATTCCGAAAATATTAAATGCACAATTAATTTTTCTTTGTTTATTCAACTTTAAAATTGATCTGACACAATATTTAATTAGGCAATAGGATATGACTACACCGTAAAAAATATTTTGTAAAATTGATTGTAAGTGTTTGTGAATTTTTATGGGGTAATTATGAAATGCTCGTAAATCGTACAAACCACAAACAAGTTCCTAATAGTTTGTACTTTTTTTACAAACATTGTTCGTAACATGATCACTTGACGAGCATTTTTTGTACTTTTACAAACATTTGTTCATAAATATTCGCAAACATATAAAAAATGTTCGTAAAATTTTGTCATTTATTTGTAAAATGTTCGCCAGGCAAACAAAAATTTACGAACAAATGACAAAATTTTACGAACATTTTTTGTGAATTTACGAACATTTGCGAACAAATGTTTGTGAAAGTACGAAAAAATCCTCGTCAAGTGATCATGTTACAAACAATGTTTGGGAAAAAATTACGAAGTTTTACGAACTTCTCTGTATGGGTTATAAGATTTACGAGCATTTCGTAAGGCCTTAATAGGAATTCACAAGCATTTGCGAACAATTTTACAATTTTTTTTTGTGTAACTGAATAATTTGAGAATAATTTCGAGAATATTGAGGAAGAATTAATTTTTAAACAAACAAAAATATAAGTGAGAAACCTTTAGTGTTGTCATTAATTTAAATTAATTATTTTTGATATAATTTTAATTGATATTGCAAGGTTGTACTCGTACCATTCCTCATACAATGCTCTTTTATTAAATTCTTACTACCTTGAACACAATTAAGTAAATTATGGGGAAAATCAAACACCGAAAAAGTTTTAGTGTTATTTATGAGAGAAAATCATTAACATGTTGAAAAGTTTGTCACTGAATTGTATAATGCCTAGCACACAATAACTTTTGTAGGTTAACATGTTTTTGACGTTTCAATGAGAGGGAAAGAGATAAAAATCTAGTCACCTCTTTCAATCTCATATGAAATTTTGTAAACATCTTTATGCCAAGCGCACAATTACTTTTGTTTGTAAACACGTTTTCGGAACTTCATGTGAGAGTGAGTGAGATTAGATCTAGTCATCTTGCTCACTCTGGTGGGATATTTTGAATACATATTTACAAACAAAAGTTATTGTGAGCTGGTCAATATGCCCAGCGCACAATAACTTTTGTTTTGTAAATATGTTTTTGAAATTTCAGTGAGAGTGAATGAAATGTAGATCTAGTCATCTCGCTCTTTCTCTCATATGAAGCCTTGAAAATATGTTTACAAACAAAAGTTATTGTAAACATGTTTTTAAAATTTCCTTTGAGAATGACAGAGATGATTAGATCTAGATCTCACTCACTCTTATTGAAATGTCAAAGACATGTTTGCAAAAGTTATAATAATGATAATAATAATAATATTTATTACACTTAAGCATACACAATTGATACAAAATTCGTAAAGCAATAAGGCATAAATCATGCGTCCTCCGCCGTCTTAGAGTTGGTCCAAAGCCAAACGGCGGAAATGCTTCTTCACTGTATAATCGAATTCTACCGAATTGTGCGCTAGGCATGATACGCAAAAAATCTTTATTGGGTCTTGTCAATTTCAATTTAACTCAATTTTCAATTGAGTTATATTCTAGCGATTGAAATTTTACCTCTTATTTATTCTTTCAAACTGAAAGTTGATATAATCGTCTCTTTCTATCGAATTAAAATTGAAATCGAAACTGAAAATGAGTTTGGTATTTCAATTTTTGTTTGACAAAAATAGATAATTATATCAGATTTCAGTTTGAAAGAGTAAGAGGCAAAATTTTTATCGATTGAATTTCACAAAATCGAAAATGTGACATCAAATTTTTCCAAATTATATTAATTGAAAATGTTTTATATCGAAATTTGGTGGATTATATTGGTTTACAATTCCATACCAATGTTAAATATTATAATAAAAAATGTTAAATTCATCCTGAGAGTTTAATAAGTTTCTAAATCGTTATCACGTTCAATATTACAAAATTCGTAAGTAAAGTAGGGTAAAGTCTACTGAGCAATATACAGTAATTTTTGTTCTGAACTCATGTGTTGAGAATTTTAATGATGATGAGTTAAATTCTGTTAGTCATCTTTATTCCAGTTGGTCTCATTCTTGGACTTTCGAATTACAAAACAGAAGTCAATAATATAAGCCTACCGTAGATGCCAGTGGTGTAGGCCTCCTAGAGTGATTTTGTCCTCTCATTTTCATAAGCTTTCTTTAAATTCTAGCACTTAAGAATAGTTTTCACGGATCGGACAATATAGGTCACATATGTGAAGACCAGCCTTACGTATTAGAATTAAAGAAAAGCTTATGAATTGAAGAAGACAAGGTCACCCCCGAAGGCCATAGTTATCCTCATCTCGGTTTATGGATCGGTTTATCGATAGGAGTGATTTTCCTTTAAATTCATATAGGGGAAAGTACCCATGCTTTGTACGGTACCAAGCTTTATAAAGACTGAATTTTTCCTATGATTCTGAATAAATGCGATTCCGCAAAATATTTTAAAAACAAGACACTTTCCCCTAGTTTTTAAAATATGGATGAGATGAGTCACATTTATCAAGAAACATATGAGAAATTAAGTCATTGTAAAGCTTGGGACCATGTAAAGCATGAACACTTTCCCCTATTTCTCCTTAATTAATGCTTGGTTGCGTCTGCCGCCGATTTACCACGATCGATCTCATCAAGTAAACGACAGAAACTCTGAATTCCTTTTGTAGACAAACATAAAAAACAATGATTAGCTTATGGCAGCTAATTTTCTTTACATGCAATCTCTAAGTGCTTCCAATTGTAGGGGAAAGTGCCCATACGTTCAAAATTTTTCCTACATTTCACTATAAATGTGACTGATCGCACTCATATTTTAAAAATTAAGGGAAAGTTCCCAGTTTTAAAAATACATTCCGGAGTCACATTTATTCGGAAACATAGGAAAATTATGTCATTGCGAAGTTTGCGATCGTACACTGAGAGAAATCCGAAAAAGTTAAAATAACATTCCGGAAATGTTAATTTTACCCTGCAGTATTAATCCGAAATCGGTGTAAATATTATGCTTTTTAGGTGTATTGGGGGTTAAAGTTACCCTTTTTCGTGTTATTTTTACCCTTAAAAAGGTGTAAAATTAACATTAAAAAATGTTGATATATTTTTACACCTTAAAAGTGTTAAAGTTATGAGGAATAAATGTTAATCGCACCCCCGTTTTTTCTCAGTCTCTGAAGTATAGGCACTTTTCTCTAACTTTAATTCAGAAGATAAAAAATTGCGTCGAGCCTATTTTACCCATTTCAACCGTACAAATCATCGAGTCTTCTCGAGAATTTAAAAATTTCTTCAAAATTCAATTTTCAAAATTTGATTTCTTCAGAACATCTAGAAAGTATGAACATGAAGTAAAAAATTACAAGAACAACGTAATAGAACCGTTAGCAAAATGTAATTACCACGTTGCGTTTTTTTCTTGCTAAAGTCAACAAGGGTTATGTTTTAATATTCCGTTCTAAGATTTGTAAGCAAAATTCTCTTCAGACTTCATTAAGGAGATAGGTCATACCTTCAATAGAACGACTCATAATGTACTCGTTTCTAGTAACTCTTCCTAATATCATAATACTTGTAATTCTTTTGTTTTGAATATCTTTTTAATGAAAGCTTTTTCGCTGTAGATTGAGCTTGTCAATTTTTTTTTTAATATTTGCACGATGCACTTCAGAGTTTTTTTTTTGTACAATTCGCTACAGTTGTTTTATTTAAATGCATATGCACGTGAAATTGCGTACAAGAATTTGTGTTTGTAGCGTTTTTAGGCAAAACTAAAGAATTGTATTCATGTGTTTGCAAGTCAAAGGAAAAAGAAATTTGTTCAAAAAATATCCACAATTCAGACAGACGATCATTAAATGGGTGAATTACCTTAAGCTTTTTCCATCGCAGTGGTTCAAACGTGGAGGAACCAGTGAAACCTCGAGTTCTACGCTTTACGTGGTCTATGAAAACAACGTCACCCCGACTTCCAGATGAGATTATGGCTGAAATTCGGTCAGTACTGGACAAGAACAACTGCGATTATGAGCAGCGAGAAAGGTGAGATAGATGCTAAGCAAAAGAAAAAAAAATTGTTTATTTTACAAAAGTAAATCAAAAAATTATTTGTGTGCAGATTTGTTCTACTCTGTGTTCATGGGGATCCTAATACTGACTCTCTAGTTCAGTGGGAAATTGAGGTGTGCAAATTGCCAAGACTGTCATTGAATGGTGTTCGTTTCAAACGTATTTCTGGTAAGTAAAACATTTTTTTTTAAATCTTTAGATTTAAAAATAATTGGTTATTTTGAAATGCAACCGAAAATTCAAAAAAATAATGAAAAGAAGATTTAAAACACTATAAATTTATTGAAAATTATTTATTATTTAAAACCTGCTGTATTAATTTCAATTTTTAAAACAAAAAAACTCGTAATAATTCTCGTAATTTATTTGTCACTGAAATTTGTAGCTAATTTAAGCTGTACATTTCCTATTGACTTATAAGGATTGATGATTTATGTACATGATAAGTTACGACAATTGCTGATCCAAGTGACGACATGAGTTAGAAGACACTTCATGGAATTCAATAGAAGTTATTGGCTCTAAGCACAATGCCCTAGGAGAACCACTTACAACTTAAGCCGAAAGACGGCTTAACGTAATTTTACACAGAAAAAATATTATGTAAAAATGTTCGTAAATGTTTGTGAATTCCTATGGGGGAGTTATGAAATGCTCGTGAATCGTATAACCCACAAATAAGTTCGCAAAAGTTTATACTTTTTTCACAAACATTGTTCGTAACATGATCACTTGACGAGCATTTTTTGTACTTTTACAAACATTTGTTTGTAAATGTTCGTAAACACACAAAAAATGTTCGTAATACTTTGTCATTTGTTCGTAAATGTTTGTGTTCCTGTCGAATATTTTACGAACATTTACGAACATTTTTACAAAATATTGTTTTCTGTTTAGTCAAAATATTGATCATACTATATTTCCATCAATTTCTGACTAATCCGTCTCCCGGCTTAAGCCGTGCAACGGATTAGTTAGTGGGCTTGGCTTAAGTCGTAAGTGTGTCTAGGGCATAATAAAGTGATAGCTTGTTTCTAAATCATTGGATGCTAGAATTTTCGAGAAGTGGCAAAATGCTGTCACTTGTCGAAAAGATCAAGTGCTATCAGCGCTCGAACGGTCAATACGAAAACAACACTATTGATTTCTCTCTAAAGCTTGAATGACTTTTTGTAATCACCAGCTGTGTTTCTACATAGCTTTGTAAGCTTTGGACATTCAATGGGTTAAGTGTCATTACATAGGTAATTCTCGGCGTCTTACGTAAAGTTTTCGCCTTAACGCTATAATTCATGTGAGCAACATAAAATTAATCTAGGTAACACTTTCAAAAAGGCATATTAAGCCTCAAAAACTTTTAAATTACGACTCATATGCATAGAATGCAGGAGATCAAAAGTTATTTTAATGAAAAAAAAAAACTTATTAGAATTCTACGAAGATTGCAAGCCTTTGTGATGTAAAAGAGAAAACGAAACAATCTCGTTTGTCGGGAGAAACGTTAGCAAATTTCAAATGGGCACATAATTCAATTTATTCCCAATCACTGATTGCTTTGAAAGTTCTCATCGCTACTTTACAATACAATTTCAATCAAGTGAAACCCTTGATTTATCTCCATACACTAGAGAATCTTCTGTTAGAGCGCCTAATTGCAAAGATAGTGAATGAGATGTGTCCAACTGCAGTCGCAATTTGCTTTTACAACCCCGAGTTTCTTTTTTTGGTTCATGTTTTCGTTATTAAATTTTTATTTAGAAGAATCAGTGGAACGAGTAAAAAAGTATTTACGTGTTTGGTGATTACTTTCCGGTTTTTCTTAAAGCACGTGAATGAAGTTGACGAGTAATTAATTGAATTTTGACGTTTTATACACAAGGGACGGTTAGTTAAAAATTTAAATTAATTCAGATTATTTAAATTTGTATTGTCTTTAAGAGTTTCTTCATGCAATACAAAAGTACACACGGGACACATCATAAGAATATTGCTATCTGTACAACCATTACAACACAAAAACTACATTTGCCATATAAAATTCAACACAGAAAAAGATTGTGAAGACCACGTTTCAGTTTTCTTTTTATCAATATGAACAAGAAATTCTGTGAAAGTAGCTTAATGAAAAGCACAATACAAACGAGCAAAAAATTTCATTTGTTTAGCAGAAAATCAAATTTTTATCAGTATTCAATTTAGGGTAAGTGTGCCAAATTTCGGCATAGTTGCATGCAAGCGCCAAAGTCTCAAGTTTGCAATGTAATATTTTAAATACAAATTGATTTTTTATTCTTTCTTCTTAAAGAGTGTTGCTTTGAAACTTGTAAAGAGTTTACCGTCTTTATTTACTCTAAAATCATTCTTAATAGATATCAAAATGAATAAAAATATAGACATAGCTTTGGTGCCCTATTTCGACCACCTTCATTCTCATAGTTCCTTGCCCTTCGGAAATTCTTCTAATATCTCTTTCACGTCATCTCGTTTGTTAAAGCTACATTTTTTGTTATTCTTTCGCATTGTATAATCTCTAGACTACGTAAAATCTAAAAGTTCATGGAAATTCTAGGAACAAAAAAGGTGGCCGAAATTGCAAGCTGGCCGGAATTTGGCACACTTACCCTACGAATTAAAAAGCACTGCAATTATCATGCAAGTTTTGGCAAGAGGAAAATGAGTTTTTCATTTTACCTGTAGCCACTTTAGATGTTAAATAATATAAATGACACCAAATGAGACACTTTGATGGGGGGTTTTACGTTTTCGCAACTCATTGCACTTTTTTTTGCTCATTTTTTGCCATTCAAAACCATATGCAGGTTAGCGCAGATAGATTTTCCGTATTATAAGATACATTTCCGTATGGAGGGATAAAAATACAAAATTTTTGTTTAAATACATTTTTTCCTCGGAACACTGTGAGCTGAGTCCGAGATGAATTTAGGAAGTTGGCTTCAAATAGCTGCATATAAGAAAATTAACTTGCCACATGCTTGCCTGGTACTATTTGCCCAGCATTTTTGAGAATGGTCACAAAATTACCTTCTAGAAAGCAGCTCGATTAAATGTATTTCCTTATAAAATAGAGGGAAATGACTTTTACAAAGTTTTAGAGCAGTAAATTTCCTATAAAAATGCACTAATTAGAAATTTCTGGGGCGATAAGGTACCTTGTAAAAAATAAAATAAAATATCCGTTTGGTGACTTTTTGCCCCAGTCTCCCGTAATGCCAATGCGTTGAAAACAGGGGCCCATCAAGCCCAATAAAAAGTGAAGATATTTTTCACTTCTTCTTGTAAAAATTTTGCAGCTATTGCACCGCGACTTAAACAAATTCGCTCGTTGTTCTTGTATTATTTCGGCGAACATTATGAATTATGTATTTTCAGATAGCTTTTAATGCACAATTTCGAAATATATCAGACTGATAAGTCAATTCTCTTTAGGAAAAAACTTGCCAATAGTCTTCAGTGCCTCTATGCAAAAACGTATGGAAAAATGAAATGTAGAGGCCCCTGATTGAAGATATACCGCCTAAAAAAGAGAGGTTGGTATAGGAAATAAATTTCGACATGTAGAGTTCAGTCGAACGCAAATACACATTCACTGTCTAGATTCACAAACTGAGGCGGGGACCATAATTCCGGTTTTAGACTGGAGGTTTAGCCCAGTTCCCGAAGGTCTCAAAAATCTAAATAACAAGGAATTTTATTGATTTTTCAAACTCTAATGGATTTTTGCCCTTAATATTTAATCCTAAATAACAATTCCTAAAAAAAATGCCTGATAAGGAATTAGAGGAGTTAAGCCAGATGGCTAGGCCTTAAGCCTAGAGAATACTCAGCTCGTAAAATTTGGCGGTAAAGAATCAGCCCAAACTATCATACACTGAGGATTAAGAATCAAGGATTAGCGTTTTCAGCGCAAATTTCTATTAAATCTCCACACTTTGAGTGCTGAAAGACCTCTTAAGTGCAATATCAATGGATTTTTCGTACAGAAAGAGCAGTATGATCTTCCTTTTACTCCAATCTTAATGCATTTTAAGATTTTGCGACATTGCGTACCATTAATCTCCATGTTTTTTCACCCAATTGGCATTTCGAAAAGCACCCAAAAACCCCCAAAGTAAAGCATTTTATTTTCAGCACTGGCGCTGATGTCGCTTAATCCTCGTAATTTCACTAGACCTCATAAATTTAGAAGATCAGCCTGATCCTCCAAATTTTGGGCTGATCCGTGAGTGTATCGACACTAATCCTAATTTTTCGGGCTGGGTACCCTAAGCCGATCCCTGTGTCTATTTTGGGCTTTAGGGTTACCGACTCAGGCGTTAAGATGGAACAGGAGAATGAGGAGTGCATAATGAGCCGCCTAAGTAAGTGGCCTGGATGCAGTGGTTCTGAAAAGATCATAACCGACCCATAGACCAATCTTAATCTTAATATTTTGCTTTAAGTGAGCCTAAAAGTTAACCGTCACCATCAGTGTTGCTCGCATGAATTTTAGCCTCAAGTGAAAATGTCTTATAAGGGTGCCTTTAACTAGCATTTTCAATAAGGAATATTGCGTGCTATTGGAGGGAATTTCCGAGAACATCGCGTCACATCATAATATTGATATTATACCTGTATAATCGTCAATATCGACTTCTTGCCCTATAAGGCACTATTCATTTTTAGTAGAATTTTAAAATTCGAAAATTTTATGACAAATTACCATGCGTATTTACTCGTTTTTTTTTATCTGCCTTTAAATTGTTAATTAACTAAATAATAAAACCTAAAAGCCTCAGGAGCCTAAAAGTTAACCGTCACCATCAATGTTGCTCGCATGAATTTTAGCCTCAAGTGAAAATATCTTATAAGGGTGCCTTTAACTAGCATTTTCAAAAAGGAATATTGCGTGCTATTGGAAGGAATCATAATGTTGATATTATACCTGTAAAATCGTACAAAAACCGGTATACATTACCAAAAAACTCGATTATCGACTTCTTGCCCTATAAGGCACTATTCATTTTTAATAGAATTTTAGAATTCCAAAATTTTGTGTAAAATTGCCATGCGTCATTACTCGTTTTTTCCATCTGTCTTTAAATCGTTAATTAACTAAATAATAAAACTACATAGATTTGAGAAGCTTGATAAACAAGCTAAGAAACAAGCTTGAGAAAAAATGTTAGACATTTTGTTTTGTAATTATTTGGCGTACATATAGGTACCAGTATTGGCTTCAAGAATATTGCTTCAAAAATCGCGTATGACCTCCGACTGTGACTCGATCCAAAATCGGAGCAGCAGCAGCAGCCACTGTCTCTTTCGGGAGTTGCCTCTTCATCTGCATCAGATGCCAATTCGCCGGCATTGCGATGCGATGAAGATCCTTGTGTGGTGGAGGAGGTAGATGAGGAATTTGAGGAGGAAACGGAAACGGAGAGTGTGGCTGCTGATGGTAATGGTGAAAAGGATGATAAAACAAAGGCATCAACTGCTGCTGCTGCTGCCGCTGCCAACAAAAACAGCAAAATTGGCTACAACAACATCATCGCTTCGTTGCTGCGAACGACAACACTGTAAATGTCCAACCGCCCCCAATAACTTTTCTATTGGATATTTTTTTTCTCTCATTCAAGTTGAGGTGTTTAGCCCAAGGTTTTTTTTTTTTTTTTTTTGAGGAAAAAAAATTCTAGGTAGTTTCTCGAAAACTCCGAGCGGAGAGAACTAACTAAAAGTGAAATGAGTTTATTATTTTTTTCTCTCTAATTCTCCAATGGTTTTTTCTTTGGATGATTTATGATAACGATATTATGCCAAAAACCAATCTACCGAAATGGTCGAAATTATATTGTAAAATTTATTAAAGCCCAATACAACTTTATTGATACACACGACACTTGATTCATTGTGTATACAATAATTATTTCTTTCATTTCATTCAATGAATTTTCTGATTCCACAGAACATTATTTAGTAGCAGAACCAGTGGTAAAGCAATTGAAATGTGTATGCTAAAAGTTTGAGGATGATGGAATAGCATGGAATTGAAACGCTAGGTGGTCAAAGGGAGAGTCTCACTCATGTGGTAAAACTGAGTGTTTGAAAGTTTTGTGAATGTGCGGAATTAGTTACAGAGTGAAAATGTGTAGTGCTTCAGAATTTACTAAAATTGTTGAAACACTGACAAAAAGTTTCATAAAATTTAGTTATTCTCGAGAAAATTGAGGTGAGAAAGTTATAATTTACTAAGTTTTTTTTTCGGAATATCAGTAATTTATTGAATAGTTGAGAGTTTCAAGGGACTCTAAGGCTATTATGTTACTGCAAAATTAATTTATAGAACAAGGAATATGATCTGAAAATTTAAGCTTTGTGCAAAAGTTACATACGCTCCTGGAATGTATAAAATATCAGCCAATAGTAAAATAGGGGATTCATTATGGATTATTTATTGAAATGTTGCATATTGAACGTAACGAAATGTCATAGTTTTACGTCAAATCAATTGACAATTTTTTGAACATTCGTCAAGCGAAGTTCAAGTTTTCGGTTTAAAGTTTTAAGGTGACATTCACAAGTTTTACTAGATAACATTTTAGTTGGTTTATTAAGGTCCCTACACATTGAAAGCAATTTTCGTCAAAAAATTCTTTTTTGAAGAAAATTTCCTAATCTGCTGTACGTGGGAATGTCAAAATTCTGTTAAAAATGAAATTTTTGGCGAAGATTACTCCCAATGTGTAGAGGGCTTTAACTTCATTGGGCTTGATCTTTGGACAAAGATCAAAAGATTTTGGTATACTGAAATCAAAAATATCAAGATCAAGATGTGTAATATCGTGGAATCTTATTATCCAAGACACACACCGTAAAAATTTTCGGTTTTTTTTTTATACAAAATATTTCAAGTTTTTGAAATATTTTATGTTTTCATGATTTTATTCCCAGATCCAAAAAATATTTTCAATTATTATAAATAAAGAAACGTATTTTGCTTTCACAAACAAAAAAGTCCTACAACAGATTTTGTTTTGAATGAGAAAAATTTGCATAAAATTGTTATAAAAGAGAAATTGTCTAAAAAAGCACGCAAAATCAAAACATTAGAACCTTTCTCAATTTTCAGTGATGCACTTTCACAAATTCGGCAGGAAAACACAGATTTTTTGTCAGTTTTGACGTTTCGTTAAGTGTGGATAGTTTTCAAAATTTTTATTGTTAGCTAAGACACTTAAAGTTCCACAAATAATTCGCGCAAGACAAGAAATCTTGATGTTGTAATTTTTTGACAGCTTAATGGGATATCTCCATTGAGAAAATTTTCAGATTTTTGTAATTCCCAATTCACTTGAAAGCTCGCAAAAAAACCCAGTTTCGGATACGAACAACTCCTTGACATTTGTTTGTTTTGTTTTAGTTTTGGGGTAAAAATGCATAAAAACAACCGAAACCTTCATGAAATCACTATTAAAGGATATCTTTAATCGTTTGGTACGAAAATTGAAGTAGGCAAAGAGATAATGAGGTGTAATTAAATCGATTACCACTATAAAACAACAACGTTACTGTTTTTCGACGCACTTCTAACACTTTGCCCGTCTTTTCCGTAAATCAGTGTTCTGGGCATACCTTGTCCCCAATAAGGCGTCTTCTATACGGGGGGATTTCGAAATGCACCCCACTGTGCTATGCACCGGTGAGTCTCGGGAAATCTCCTCTAGTGGTTCATGCCTGAGATAAATTTTCTCCACCCTCTGTTATAAATTCTCCAAGTGTACTCTAACTAAAATAGATAGTCTGGAAGACTTTCTATTTTATTTCGAAATGTTTCAAACGTCAATCACACTGTGTTTTACAGTCAAAGAATTTGTTAAATTAAAAGTTAATATTTATGCCTGGTGACGAACACTTCATAATGAAGAGGAGATGAGGCACCCATCCTCTATATCAAAACCGTCTTACCGCAGGATTTTATGCCAATATTGTTGCTAAATCAAAAAAATACCCAAAGTTTTAATTTTTCTATAAATCAACTTTATTCTTTTAACTATTTCTTTATTTCTATTTAATGATGTCTAGTTAACAATTCGACCATATTAAGAAGATTAAACGATACATTCAGAAGAGAGATCGATACCGTGTCCCTATTTCACCTGCTTTTCAACTTTTGATAGTTTGAAAATAGATCACGAGAAAAAAATCTCTTGAAAAACAAAAAGAAATGATTTGAAATCGCTTGAAATGTCAAAATATTTGAACATTTGGAGCTTTCGAAGAGGGAGATTTTTAAGCGCCAAAAGATAGGCAAAAAAGCACCGGTCTAAAACTCAGTGTGGAGGACTTTTGTGTTAAAATGGCGGTTTCGAAATAAAATCCCCCCGTTTAGATGCTCTCTAAGGGAGCACCTAAACGGGGGGATTTTATTTCGAAACCGCCATTTTGACACAAAAATCCCGCATTGAGCTTTAGACCGGTGCATTTTTGCCTATCTTTCGGTATTTAAAATCTCCCTATTCGAAAGCTCAATTTGTTTATGTTCGAATATTTTGACATTTCAAGCGCTTTTAAATAATTTTTTGTTTGTTTTTCAAGAGATGTTTTTCTCGTGAATTATTTTCAAAAAAGTCGAAAAGCAGGTGAAATAGGGACACGGTATCGATAACTCTTCTGAATGTATCGTTTAATCCTTATTAGAATATGGTCGAATTGTTAAATAGACATCCTTAAATCGAAATAAAGAAATAGTCGAAATAGTTAAATAGAATAAAGTTGATTTATAGAAAAATAAAAACTTAATTCAAGACCCTCAATAGGATATTTTCCTAATTTAGCAACAATATTGGCATAAAATCCTGCGGTAGGACGATTTTGATATAGAAGATCCCCCCATCTCCTCTTCTTTATAAAGTGTTCGTCACCAGGCATAAATATTAACTTTACCACTCTTTAACAAATTCTTTGATTGTAAAACACTGTGTGATTGACGTTTGAAACGTTTCGAAATAAATTAGAAAGTCTTCCAGACTCCCTATTTTAGTTAGAGCACACTTGCAGAATTTATAACACAGGGTGGAGAAAATTTATCTTAGGAATGAACCACTAGGGGAGATTTCCCGAGACTCACCGGTGCATAGCACAGTGTAGTGCATTTCGAAATCCCCCCGTATAGAAGACGCCTAAAGGGACATTTTCTCACTGCATGCACTATTTTCACCATCAAAGAACCAAAATTTACTTGAATTTCATCTAAAAACACCTTAATTGTGAAATGAAAACAAGTTTTTTTTTTAAATAAAAATTCGCTCAGCTGATACCTCATTGGCATGCAAGTATCAGAGAAAAACTCAATTGATGGCGCTGTTCCCCATAGGAACAGTATGGAAAACTGTTCACAATTTTTATTTTTCAGCTTTTATAAGAAAAGGTTCAACCAAATTGAACTTTTTCTCATAAAAGCACCCTTTTTTCATATGGAGTTGAAAATTTTCTAACAAATTTCTTGAGAAATTTTTCAATGGAAATGGCCCATAAAGCTAATATTGTATTTCTGTTTGAAGAGAGGAAAGTGTCTCGGATGAAGGGAAAATGGTGTGTTGTACGAGATAACATTATATGAACTATGAGTAAATTTCACGATACAAGAATACAAACTCAATGAACAGTTAAACCAAATAAAATTTACTCGTGGATTTAACTCTTTTTTTTAATGTTTATCTGATCGTCGTTTAACATCATCGTTTAATTGTTGAAGACATTGTCGAACAAAATTCTTTCTGTCGACATTATCATTTATTTTATTATCAACGTCTGCAAGCGTACTTATATATCATATAATTATACAATTTCGAATAACAGTCAGGGTAAAATCGTGTTTTACAACATCCCCTAAATTGCAATATTGATATTTTGCGATAAATCAAATTACAATTTATCCTGTTTCAATATTAATTAATAATTTATATGGGCAATTATTCAATATGTTGGACGAAATTGAATTATACAATTTTTCATTTATATCTCTATTACAAGTGCATTTCATGGGTCCATTTAATCACCAGATTATATTTTTATTGCGCAATATTTAAATTTCAATACTTTTATTTACTTTATCATTCTTTGACATGTTGCTAATTGATTTTCACCTAAATTAAAATGTGTTTTTTTTCGATGAGTATTATTCGGAAATCATACTCCTTTATCCACAAAAAAAAAAAACAAATTATTTTCATTTCAATAAGCAATGATACATTACGCAATTTTCTCTGTAAAATAATATGTTCAATATAATGTTTATGGGTGGATGAAAAGTTATGTCACTCGATTGAAGAGGAAAATACGGTTGAATGTTGAGTAACAAGTCTCTTGAGTGGAAAATTAATAAAACCAATGATGATTTTTTTTTCTCAAGTTTCATTTCTGAATGACGGTCAGTGAATGGAAAATTCTGGGATTTTTTACGCAGAATTTCCTTTCCGCAGAGAATAGGCAAGGGAAATTATTATTTCTCTTTTTTTTTTAATCGAAACCCCAGTGAAAGGAGCTTTTAGAAGCTTGTTTGAGCGGAAAATTGTTTAAGAAGGATTGAGCAAAATTTCAGTATTTTGAGCGTAAACTATTGTAAGGGATTTTTTGTAACGACAAATTGTGTCTCTATACACAGGGAGCTTTCTGATTTTTTTGCCTCAAATAAATAAAAGAAGAAGCTTTGCCTGCTTTGCTGTTATTGCTTTGCTAAAACCGGATTCGAAACTTATGAAAATTCGAAATTATAAGTTTTTCTAAAATTTAATTTAAATTATTTTGGTAAAATCAAAAAAAGAATATAGGAAATATTAACGAAAGCAGGACATTTATATGACAATTTGTAATACCTGAATAGAGGAGGATGGGGTAGTTTTAAGCGTTCATTTTGAATTAAACTTTTAGATAATTTTTTTTTAAGGTTAATAAATAGAATTAATATTTACTGATATCGTTTATGTAACATTTGGGTTTAAAGTTAATTAAAGTCTTGATAAAAGTCGTAAGAATAATCCTTAAATTTTTATTAGTCTATTAAAAGGATAAGGAACATAATTTGCATTCAATGACATGAAAATGCCTCAAAGCGGAGTAATTTTACGTAATGGGAAGTTTCTGATTAGGAAAATTAAAATTTATTTGAAACATAAATTACCAAAATTTATTTAAACTAATTTTATGAGTGGCTTCAGAAAATCAAATAATTATTTTACTGTTACTTGTTTATAAGAAAAAAAACATTAGTATTTTTCCGCTAATTTGTCATTTATTTCTTGATTGTAATAATTTTTAAAATGGAAATCTTTTTAAAAATTAAGACACTCTATACAACAATATAAATATAGAACTTTAAAACTTATCTTTTCTAGTATAAGAGTGTTAAATTAACATTTTAATATATCAAAAATTATTAGTACATTCTAATAACTTATAGTTATTTTGTTTATTTTACAATTTGAAAAAAATCTCGGAAACATTTGAAATACATTTTTTCTTTTTTTTAGATTTCTATTTAAGAATTCTGTCTTTAAAAAATTTTGAAATATGCTTCTTTTTATTCTGAAAAAAGAAGTCTAAACATATTTACTTAATTGATATTCTAAGTTATTTTGAAAGAGAAAAAGCAGTTAGGGGGAAGTGGGAAACTTTTGAATTAGGGTAACTTAGAAATATAGCTTTTTTCTCTTATTTTTAAATGGAATTGCGTCTTATAAAGAAGTAATTTAGCTTGACATTTGGTTTTAGGAATTAAATTATATCATAATGGTGCTAACACACCTTTTCAATTGAGTGAATTTCAATCGATTGAAATTTTACCTCTTACTCTTTCAAAGTGAAATCAGATATAGGTGTCTCTTTCTGTCAAATGAAATTTAAATTTGAAATTGGAATTTAAATTTAAATTTCATTTTTCATTTGACAGAAAGAGACACATATATTTTATTTTACTTTGAAAGAGTAAGAGGTAAAATTTCAATCGGTTGAAATACACTCAATTGAAAAGGTGTGCCAGCGCCATAAGGCTCTAAATTCTATTTAAAAATAGAAGAAAAATGCTCACTTTCAAAGCTGCTACAGTTCAAAGGTGCCCCATAACCCTTTATTGGATATATGAAAATGCCCTATTAGTCTTTACAAAACTACCTCTCTTCAACTATTCAAAGCAACATGTTCAAAACAATCATAGGATACAATTAGTTTGAGATACTTTTTTATTATCATGAAATTACTGGACAAGAAGGAATCAAAGAAGATTTCATTTTGATGTATTTTTTTTTACTTTAGAATTCGGATGAAAAGTGTTAGAGGGAAGTGACACCCCTTCACAATACAGATTTTTATCTTATTTTTAGATGAAACTGGACTTACCATGATATGAAATATCTCCGCAAACCAATTGTGTTATAAATTAAATTTTAATAAGGGTTACATCCATTTGAAAATATAATCAAAAAGCTCAATTTGAAAAATGCCCCAATTCAAAGATGTTCTACTTTCCACTACGAAATTTAGGATAATTTTGAACATGAGGCTTGGATACTACTTTGGTAGTATCTTTGCTTTTGTCTGTTTCTTTAAAGAAAATTGGAAAACAAAATCATAGATAGAAACTGCCTCACCCTCCCTCAATGTTTTACAAGAAAAAAAAGAATCTGTCCAGTCATAGCCATGCTTTTTCCTATTGGAACTTTTTGAAAATTAATCTTGCTTTGGCTTTCCAATCATTTTTGATTTTAATTATAAATCAAATCAAAATTTTTCAATTCTACTTTTGAAGTATTTTTTGGATTTAAGGTAAAGGCTCATAATTTTGGACAGTCTGCTTATAATCATCGATGTTCCAAGTTTGAAGTGCGATATTTTCAATACTAATTGACTTTTTTTGTTATTCTCTTTCCAGAAGGGTTGTTTAGAAACTTGGCAAGGGTTTATTGTCTTTGTTTTTACTAAAATTGGTTTTAATACATTTAAGAATGAATTGATATGTAGAGGTGAATTTGACTCGAATTTTGAACAATTTGGTTGTTAATTTGGACAACTTGGCTGTAAATTTGGACAGTTAATCTGCCTAAACAGGATGCCCATTGTTCTTCATTTCATGAACCAATCTTACCAAGTCCTCTTCCTATTCATATAAGGGAAACGTAGAATGTCACAAGAAGCCCGGAAACTTTCCATATCATTCATTAAAGTAGTTGACTTCGGTACTCCAAGTACGCTCGGATTTGTGCATTCCCTGTCCTTTCCGGGAGCCTTTCAAGGCATTTCTCGCTACATCTCTTTCGTAGAGATGATGCTCTTTTGTTTTACCAGGCATTTGTCCAACATAGTCATCACAAAACCTAAAACTTCATGAAATTTCGAGGGAAAAGCACCTGTCCAAAATAAGGAATATCATCTCACTGGTGAATGTCGTGAAAAATTTCCCATTTTTCACACGAAAAATCTAATTCACAAGGAAAATCTCACTTCAGGTCAAATGTACAAATCACCATTCACGTGAATCACCACAATTTTCAATGAATATTCAATAATATCACTCAAAAAAAGCGAAGAAACATTGTTGGGACCAGGGGGGTGACATTAGCTCTATTCAATATTAAATTGGCTTTTATTTTGCATTTATATTTTTTTTGCTAATTCATTTTAGACTCACAGGAAACAGCTAATAAAACCAAAAGTTTTTTCGGCTCGTTAGAAACATATGGGAAGCATAGGAAACGTCATGCCCCTGGTTCGGACTTTATCACAGCTAAATAAAACTGAAGTAAACACGAAGTTCTGTCATATTTCTCGTAAGCAATTGCTCACACTGAATTTTCAACAAAGCAATTTTAACTCAAATCATATTCAAAATTTAACGTATTTAGTGTTAAAATCTTTCAGAAAGAACAAATATTTAGATAAAAATCATTATTCATCAAATATTGGAATAAAAATCCATAATGTTAATCAATTTATTTTCAGTGTCCAATTTTATCCTCCAAGTGTCCAAAATAAGAAACTGTCCAATATTATGAGCCATTACCTTATGTATGGCGTTTATGAAATAAACCGAAAAAAATAAAATTCTAAAATAGGAAAAATTCAGTTACGACAACGATCGATGCAGACGACGATATATTTATGACATTTCGCTATCATAGTGATAGACATTGGTTACTCTTAAAGTGTAACAAAGTCTATAAGTCTATTAAACTTTAAAGAAATCCCCTATTTTATTCATTTTGCATAATTATGTCGCAATAGTAACTTATTTCCATATAGAAAAAAAAAACAGAAGAAGCTTACTAGCTAGAGGGAAGAAAGGAAAGAAAATTGCAAAAAGCTTATTTGTCAAATGGAAAATTAATCAGACAAGCTCTTGAAGCTTTCAAGAGACTTTTGTCTTTGCAAGAATAAGGGGGATGAGAGTGTATTCTTGAAACAATTGTCAATAATTTTCTGCTCAAACATCATACAAAAACCCTTATTTTCCTTCACTTTTCAATCAAATGCAATTAAATGAAAATTCAAGAAGGAGCTTTTGGTTTGAAACTGGATGGGCGTAGAAGGGGGATGGAAGTTCTACAAAAAAAAAAGAATGCCGAAATAACTTGAAGAAACAATTCAAGTTATGATGAATTTTCTTATGACGAGGTTTTCCACCATCGACATTAATAAACTGGGAAAAGATGGCGGGAAAGTTTGGATGGTGTGAGAAAATTAATGATAAAATATTTTCAACGTTGTGTGTCTCTTTCCTGGTTTTTTTTTCCTGGTGAATTGAATCCCCACCATGGAAATTGTGTTTCAAGATGTGATATTTCCGTGACATCCAAGTGCGTGAGTTGATTTATTGAGAGAGAAATGAAAAATTCCACATCCTCAGGCATACATGAATTTTATTTTCGACTGAGAAAAACCACTGAAAAATCCCAAGACTTATTGAAGATGTCATGTCAGTTTCGGTTAATTCAAATATTCAAAAAAAGGAAGAAAAGTGTTGCCCGATGATAAAAAAAAATTGTTCACTGTCGTAGGAATTTAAACCCTTTTCTATGTGTAAATTTTTAAATAAAAAAAAAAACAAAAATAATAATGTTGACTGATAAAAGACACAAGAAGAAACTCATAGTAGAGCAAAATCACCTAACGATGGTTTAATCTCAGAGGGTTTTATTGAGAAATCCATTTAAAAAGAAAAGAAAAAAAATAAAATAAAATTGTCGTTAAGTCGCTTTTTGAGGGCGAATTGTGCAAAAATGAGTGAAATGTTGTAGAAATTTTAAATGTACGATGAATGAATGAACTTAACTCCATTCTTAGAAGAATCTTCTCTGCCCTTCCCCTCCACCCTTGAGCCCATCCCTTGTTATATCCCAAGAAATTTCTTAAAGAAAAATCCCACCCTCGTTCCTAAGAATGTCATCTCCCGAGATACAGAGCCCATGGATGAAAATTAATAAAACAAACGTACTTATTGGGAAAGGAAAAATCTCTCAAGTGTCTGCCAGAACCACTTTCACAAGGGTTTTTCCTTCCAACACATAAAGAGAAACTCCCCATCTTGAGGCATCAAATGGGCATCAACGGAATGATAATGAGAAATAATGATGTGATGCTGTTAGTGTAAGTGAATCTTAGCTCAAACAAAAGAAAAAAACCACTCGAAAGTCTCCCGAAGCAAAATAAAACCCAGTAAATTGTGGTAAATTGGATGAGGTAATAAAATATTTTCAGTGATTGTTGACGTTTCCACCGTCACGAAAATTAATATAAATGGACATTTTTCTCACTTACAACGACCCAAATATTTTTTTTCTGGGTTGGTTTTCATTCACAGAAATTGTGATGAATTGTTTAAGTGATTTTCCTCACGGAAAAATTTACCGCCGAGTAGTGGAGAGTTGCTAGCTAAATTTTGATAACTTTATTAAATGTCAGGATTTTTTGACATCTGTCAAAGTTATGTCAACCTCTTTAGGTAAATGCCACTCATGAAAATCCCCATTTTTTCGGGTTTATTTTCATTCACATAAATTGTGATGAATCTGATAAATTGTTTAAATTTGAAACTAAACTGAAGTATCTAAATTTTGACGACTTTATAAAATTTCAGGATTATTTGACATCTGTCAAACTTATGTCAGCCTCTTTAGGTAAATGCCAGTCATGAAAATCCCAATTTTTTGGGGTTTATTTTCATTCACATAAATTGTGATGAATCTGATGAAGTGTTTAAATTTGAAACTAAACTGGAGTATCTAAATTTCAGGATTATTTGACATCTTTCAAACTTATGTCAATCTCCCTAGGTAAATGTCAACGACGAAAACTAGTATAAAAGGGCATTTTTTCTCACTTACAACTCCCCAAATATTTTTTCGAATTAGTTTTCAAAACTAGAATAAAATTTTAGTTTCAAGAAAATAAAAAAAAAATAGAATAAAATAAACTATTTTTTCACAACTTTATTTAATTTCAGCATTTTTTGACATCTGCCAAACTTGTGTCAATCGCCCCAGATAAATGTCAATGGCGAAAACCAATTAAAAAAAAACATTTTTTCTTACTTATTATTTCTTACTTAACAATCTACACATTGGGTGCAATTTTTGTTAAAAATTGCTTTCTTTAAGGAAAACGTCTGCGCTATACTGTAGGTGCAAACGTCAAAATTCTGTCAAAAATACAATTTTTGATAAAAATTGTTCCCAATGTGTAGTGGCCTTTACAAATAACAACATAAATTAGAATTGGTTTTCACTCACGAAAAATTAACCGTTGAAGATGAAATAGGGAGTATTGTCTGTTTTGAGTATTTCATTAAATGTCAATTTTTTTGACATTGTCAAATTCATATCAAAAAGTTAACTGTCAGTGTGTCAGTTATGTTAATCAATATAATGGTCATTGTTATCACTTATATTGCCATAAATGTTTTTTTACTGAAAGGAATTAAGTTGTATTGTCGAAATGGCCTTTCACCGTGAAATTATTGATGCTTAATTTGGAACAATATGGAGTTGGCATATAATTTGAGAGGGACTTTCCGGTGTTCGCCAGTGGAAAAAAGGTTACGCTAAGATGAAAACACTTTTTTCGTCTTGCCCAGAGCTTTTAGTTCCGATGTGAACCTTCTTCGGGACCGAAAGCTCTGGGCAAGATGAAAAAAGTGTTTTCATCTTAGGATAACCTTTTTTTACTGGCGAACATCGAAAAGTCCCTCTCAGAGAACATTGCGACAGTCCTTCATCATTGATTACGTTGGCATATAATTTTGGCAGGTTTATCAAGTGTCACACTTTTTTGACGTCTGTCAAATTAGTTTCAGTTTAAAGCTTCTACACATTGGTAGCAATTTTCGTCAAAAAATGCTTTTTTGAAGAAAACTGTCTACATTGTTGTATGTGGAAACGTCAAGATTCTGTCAAAATGCGATTTTTGATGAAAATTGCTTTCAATGTGTGGAGGCCTTTAGGTTGACTATCACTTTGTCATGAAGATCAATATAAATATTTTTTGGGTTGATTCAAAGTGTAGATTCCATTTCAGAAAAATTGTGATAAATCTTTTCCATGAAGGTAAAACTCTAGAGGGAGTTGTTAAATTTTGACAGCTTCATCAAGTTTATATTTTGACAGATGTCAAAGTCATATCAACCTCAATATCAGTTTCATAATTTTTAAAATGGTATTGAAAGACATTTACTAGTTTTTCGACGTTAATACTTACTTTGTGAAATTCAGTGAACACTTCTGAGTCAAAATGAAAGAAATAATCCTAAGATAGGAGATGTTCAACATCAAACTCAAGGCTTTTTCAGCCACAAAGCTCTCCCTTCCGAGTTAGAATATTTGCTGAATAGAGATGTTCGTCCACAAAAACTAAAGACAATGGACGATATCAGCGGGAAAATGTGAAAAATGGGAATTTGTGGAATTCTTTTGGTGACCTAAAGTTGTGGAAGGATCAGATGGGAAAAGCAAAAGAAAAAAAACTTTCTATCTGTTATTTCTTTTACTGTAAGAGAAATCTTTGGGCTCCCTTTTTTTGTCCATTTGATCTCTTTGTTGGCAGAAATACCTCGATTCCTTCAATATACTATTTTATTCATTGGGTTCTGTGACTGGAGTATAAATTTGTATGAATGAAGAATTGTGAGGATGAAGTGAGAAAAAAAAAGTAGTCACTAAGATATTGGAAAAGAATTTAACATGAGAATACCATCGTGAATATAGGTGAAAAAAAAAGAATATTGATATAAAATAAATCAAGTTAATAAATTTGTGTGTGTTCTTTAGGAGATGAAAATAAAGAGTATAAAATTTACATAAAATTGTAGCTTCTAGAACACTTCTCACATATTTTGCTGCAGAAATTTCATAAAAAAGTCATCTTAATTGGACGTTTTTATTAAATATATTTGAAAATTAAATTTTCAAATTACCCTATGAAAACGTTACAATAAAAAGGTTTTTTTTCCCCAGAAATGGGAAATATTTCAATAAATCTACCACAATCAACAAACATCATTAAAAAAAAAATCATCTTAAAAATTAAAGTTATGCTAGAGAGGAATGTTTAAAAGAAAATGTCTCATAAAAAATTGCACTTTAAACGAGCTATAAAAAACCTCATTTCATTGATGAAAAAAAAATTGAATGAAAAAACTCAACACCCAAAACTAGTTAATATACTGATAACTTAATAAAATAAAAGAATTTTGATGATGAAAAAAAAACTAAATTATGAAAAATAAACTAAGGTAATAAAAATAAAGAAATTTATTGCATTAATGAATATGTATAATTGTAAGGGAGAAAAGAAAAACAGAAAATGAAAAATATTTAGAAATGAGTGTGAGAGAAGTAGAATTTCTTTAAGTCAATAAATAAATAATAATAAAAAAAAACATTTGTAAATATATTTAAAAAATAATTTTTAAATTCTTTCATGATTTTATTTTCGGGTGAGGGCATTTTTTCACATTTATTTGTATTTTTTTTTTGTATTTCTTTTGCAAAACGCCGAAATCCCTCCTTTCGCTGCTGATAAAAAAAGAAGAGAAATACCCCTAGCTTAGAATAAAATAAATCCAAGAGAATCATAATTTTTTTTAGTGACTTTTGAAATAAAAAAATATAAAAACAAAGAATAAAAATCTCTACAGTTTTTAGAAGAAAAAATAAAAGCTTTCATTGTGACGCCTCTGAAAACACATCATTATCGCATAATTTATAGTTGAAAAACAAAATCACCATTATTACATTAAAAAAAAGAAGAAAATATAACATTTTTCCCCTCATAAAATTGCAAACTAAATAGAGGTTATAAAAAAACAATACATGTAGCTGAGATAAAAAGAAATTAGCAAACACAAAAAATAGTAGAACAGAAAGAATATAGAAAATAATTTAACAATAAATAAGAAAATGATAAAGTATAGAATAACAAAAGAGTCTATAGGGTGGATTAAAAAAAAGAGATGGTGTAATGGAAATTAAAGAAAAATAATACTTCAATGAAATTATTCGTTGTATATTTTTTTTTGAATTCTTATTTTTTTGCCGTAAAAAGATCTGGCATATGAATTTTTAGATGCCCAAGTGTGAGAGCCCGTTGATGGATATATTGAAAAAAAAAATGAAAAAGAAAAAACAGCCACTTACATTGAAAAAAAAAAACAATATTATAAAATGAGAGATAAATTTATAATTATATATTTTGCATTATTGATTAATTAATTAATTATGACATTGTATTATTGTAGAAGAATATAATACAGAATGAGAAAGTGAAGATTGTTTTTAATTTGGTTGTCGAGTTTATTCTCGGTGATGAATGGTAAGTCGGATAAATTAATTAACGGAATAACAACTCTCTTTTTCATCATTTTCTCCAAGAATTCTGATTTAATTTTAAAACTTTCCTCGTGGTTTTTCTCTTTTATTCATTTTCTCTCCGTCATTCTCGATGAAACTTTTCCCATAGGAAATATTTCACTTTGCTTTATATGAAAATTCGTAATTGGATGTTTTGTTTTGGATGCTGAAATGTTAATGAAAAGCCTTCTGTTCAGTGCAAACTATTTCTGCATCTTATCACTCGAGCTACAATTATTCAGAAGCTTCCTATAAAAAATATTCAGCGTATTCCTTGTCAATTAATTAGGGGAAAGCGCGATACCTTCGCACGATTCGAGCTTCGAATAATACAGTAGACTCTTTCTCAATCGGGCATATGGGGCAAAATGGCATCCAAATTATCGAGAGATTTTGGCATCAAAATCATTGTAAATTCCACAAAAATCGCTCAATTATAAAGAATCACGATAAAACAAGGGGAACTACAGCGAATTTCAACAGATTTGCTTTAAATTCAATTGTGAAAATTGTCAACAAAATTTTGCGCCCGATTGAAAATGAGCCGATTGAGCGAGAGTCTACTGTACATTTTTCAATGTGTTTTTAGTGAATTTTGTCCATTATTATATTACATTTTAATAGCTAGTCCAATACCTCAAACTTTCAGAAGCAAGTTATGGTTCAAATCCATTAAGAGCAAAGAAAAAAAATTGACTTCTCCGAAACTTAAGTCATGAAAAGGTAAGTGCGCTTTCTCCTACGGTTATTTTTCAAGTGAAAATTTAGGCCACGCCTTCGAAAGAATATTACAAACTTCTGATTTCGTTATTACTTTTTACTGCTCGAACTCCACGGAGAGAGTAGTTTATAATCCCTCGATTTTGAGTTATATATATATTTCGACTCCTTACCCTCCAAGGGGTCGTATTTTGGTAGAATTTTGGAAATCTGAAGTTTAGAGTTTTTTGGCGTCACGCTGTTTGTCCGTCTGTCCGTCCGACTGTCCCCAGTTCTAGAGGTCAAATGGTTAGAGATAGCGATTTGGGACCTAAGGACTGATTCATAGCTGATAAATAATTTTTATCTGAAAATCAATTCTATTACTTTTAAAATTCTGGGGATCTTTTGAGTGATGAATCGGTTCAAATCGTTTGAAAACCGGTAAATGATGCGAAAATACTATTGAGTTATAGCATCTAAATCTCGAGATCAAGTATTTCGCAAAGCCTGGGACGCTTTGCCACCTCGTTTTGTAAACAATCTTTCTTACTGTAAAATAATAATAGGTGTGATCATCAAAGAATCACTCTTAAATCGAGATTCAGTGGAAGCGTACCTAAAACGGCCGTGGAAGGCGTGGCATTCTCGTAAGCAGGGCGTCGTCAAATTTTCATTTTGTTCAGAGCTTATGATATCTTTCGAGAAACCCTACACAGTGCAAGTGGGTGTGGCTTCTTGTCAGCTGTCAAAAAATCGGTTTTTTGGTGTGATTATGACAAGTGGACTGAAGGAGGTAAGTATGAAAGGCTAAAGAGATTCTGAAGCCACCTAAGTAAGTTGCTAAATAGGAGTGGCGTCTGTAGGCATAGAATTTGTGTGAGCGTTGCGTTACTAATTTCTCTTAATCTAAAAGACAGAACATGTGAGAATTTTTCGGATTTTCGGAATACTTTAATTTGTTTGGACCGATCGCGATGTGAATGTTGTCAGGAAGTGGATTTTCGGGATCGGGACTTTCGGTGTTCTTTACTTGTTCTTCTCTTTATTTGCTTTTGCCCACGTTACGACGATATGTTAATTAGAACCGGAGATAGAGGCCGATCAATATTCGAACTTTGACCCCTTATAGCTCGGGTCAGGGGTTATGGATCGACTTAAGGTTTTTTTTTTGTTTAATAGGTATAATCAACGGCTACAACATACTAAAATTTCAGCCCAATTGCATAAGGAATTTTTGAGTTATTTAACTTTTAAGATTTAAAAATGTTCTTTTTAATAATAGCGCCCCTAGCGGTGGTTTTATGAACTTGCGTTGTTAGAAGGGGAAGTGGCATTTCACGAGAGCTTTCCAAAAAGCCCTCATTTTTTAAATTCTGACAATTAGAACCGGAGTTATGGCCATTTTAAGAAATGTTTTTTGGACCCTTATAGCTCGGGTCAGGGGGGTCGGGGGACCTTAAGTTTGGTATTGATGGAAAGCCCTAAGGCCCAGCTATAACATACTAAAATTTGAGCCCGGTCGATGCCATAGGGGCGGAGGCATTGAGAAAACAAAAAAGGGGGGTCTTCAAAATGGCGGAAGGAGGGGTGGGGGGTGGGGGGTCTATGCACCAAGTTGCAATTTTCACCCGATATATAACCTTTGCCGAAAACCGCAAGTCGATATCTCTTTTAGTTTAGGAGCTATTAAGCTCCAAAGAGCGGTCGGACAGACGGACGGACGGGAACGGTTTTTAGCCATCCATATATTCGTGATCAGGAAGTGTCAAAACACATTCTGGCAAAGTTTGGGGCCAATCGGAGGACATGAGATTTTGTTAGGATTATAGTAGGTGAGATTGTTAAGAATGTCACCTAATAAAGAAAAGAATAAGTAAAGAAGACCGAAAGTCCACTTCCTGACAACATCATTTGGATTACTGAATAAGAATTCGGAATTTGTGTAATTACATTATAGGGGAAAGTACTCTCCCTTTGAACGGTCATGCCGTCGAATAATGTGAATATCTTTTATATTTCCTAAGGGACTTAGGGGGAAGTGGGGCACCTTTGAATGTGGGGCACTTTTGAAATTGGGATTTTTCTCCTATGTTTGAACGAAACTGAGGAATATCATAATATAATGTAGCTTCTTAATCTGTTTGTGCAGTTAAATTATATCACGATAAGGCTCAATTTTATTTAAAAATAGGTGAAAAATCCCAATTTCAAAGGTGCCCCATTTCCCCCTACACATTTCTATTAAATATAAGTTAGCTTGGGCATTCAATGGATCAAGTAGTAGAGCACTCGCTCTATGACGCAAGTGTTCCGGGTACAATAAGTGGGTGTAGCTTCTGAACCAGTATGTGGGCGGAATAGACGTAGAAACATTATATACAACCACTACCCATAATTTCAGATTTTTTATTGAGACAACTCATAACACTATGCAACATTGACAACTTTTTGGCACACGGATCTAACATGGTACGTTTGGTAGAGTCGAGTCCTCTGATCAAGAATCTGTTCTTAGTTTTTCTCCTATACGTCACAATTTTCTTTAATTATTTTTTTTTGTTTTTGCTGTTTTGTCCAGTTTTGTCTCACATTATCAATTATTCCTCCGGTTCTAGTCTACAGAACTTAACAAATGGGCATCCGTTGGAAAGGTAAGTAGTTGTGTTTCAACTTGAAAATTATGTGATATTTTTTCAAAAAATCCTTGGGGGCGGAAAAACAAAATCAAACTATAATTCCTCAAAAATGACCTAAGAAAGCAACTTTTGAAAAATCATATCAACTAAACTAAACTAAATATTAATGTACTCTCTACATCATATAATAGATTTCACTTAGGACTACATTTTTGGCATAGAAGACATTCAGCTCCGATACCTCTAAATGTCTTATTTTTTGATTTTTGTCATTTTCAAAACACATGAAATCTTGCAAATTTTTGCCAAAAAAATTATTTTCTCAACAAACTGATGATAATATGGACTTGGAATGTTCTAAAGTACCCCTCCCCCCCATAAGTTGATCCAAGGAATCCAAATGTCGCTTCAATTTCATCCCAATGTCTATCCTTCCCCTCCAGAAACCACTCTTTTAGGAATATCTGAAGAACTAAACCATCGATGCTTTTCATTTTTGAATATGTTTTAGAGACCATCCTAGCGGACATTTCATCCATACATTCCAAAGACGTCCCACCGCTCCTTCCTCCACATGGCAACAATCTGGTCAAAAAACGGAGCATTTCTTCTGGAAAATTTTTTGACAAAGAAAAAGTGAAAGTGGGTGAAAAATCCCAATTTCAAAGCTACCTCACTTTTAAAGGTGCCCCACTTTCCCCTATCGTGATATAATTTAGCTGGACAAACAGATTGAGAAGCTATATTATATCACGTTAAGGCTCATTTACATTTAAAAATAGATGAAAAATCCGAATTTTAAAAGTGCCCCACTTTCAAAGGTGTCCCACTTCCTTGTTTGGTCGCCTTTGAGTAATTACATTACTCTAAATCTGGCCAGAAGATCGGGGATATGTCAGCTTTTGTACAGTGGCAACAAGCATTTTTGGAGGCACTCCGTGATACAAATGGACAGTGAGTTAATAGTGCCCTGCATGAACAACGGTTTTGCTCGGACGTTCATATGTACAGATCACCATCCAAACCATGAATCTTTTTAAAAATTTGTGATAGTTTTTAAATTTGTTTTTTTTTTGTCACATTCAGTGCAAAACTGCAGTGTAATATTGAGGTTCTGGAAATTGTTTGAAGTCTCCTTTCACGTATGTTTCATCATCCATCAAGATACACCCTTAGAAACCACTAATCATCTTATCGTTCTACCTTTAAGCTCGTGTTTTGTCTGTCTGACTTTGTATGTCCGTGCAATGGGGGGCTGATTGAGATTTATAGGTCTTCAGTCAGTCCATTCCTGTGGTTTATTTTGTCCACAAGATTGAGAGAATACTGCATTTTTTTATCCAAATTAAGCCAAATTAATTATCAAAAAGGAGTAGGTATTGTTTGCTTTATAGCAAAAACGTGATGCTCAACGCCTTCACACTAAATTTGTTAAGTCTGTAAAGTAAAAAGCTTCTCGATGTGAAAATCGAAGATCATCAATTACTCTAAGGATTTGTAAAGTATGGTGTGTATAGGGTAAAGTAAAGTCATGTTTTATTTGTAATCTAACTTTGTAAGACCATACACAACTTACGATTACTGTAAACTTCAATAAATTGCCCTTAAGTTATGCATTGAATTCCCAATTTTGCACAAATCTCTCCTAAAGTTAATTTTGTGTCGTGTTAGCTGACTAGCAATATGTTATTCTGTGGAATATTTTAAGCAATAATTTTGAAATGCTACGGAGGAAATATGCGAAATTCGTTCATGATACTTTGGATGGTCCATATTTCCCGGTTTTATCACCCTATGCGTTACGGGATGGCACAAAGAAAACTTTTCCGTAAATCAATGAAGTCCACAGCACGTTTTCTCTTTCCGGTGAAAAGACTTTTTCTTTAATTACTCTTCCGCTGAGCAAATTTAAAGCTTTGACTTTGAGGGCTTTATTTATGGCAGTGAGATTACACAAGGGCTATAAGAGTGTTGAAATATCGCAGGAAAATACAGCAATAATTCACGCCCAAGGGTGGGCTCGATTATGCCGATTGGGGTGGAAATATCTGAGTGAGGAAATTCTCACAGAGACCAGGGGGAGTCTGTGCGTATCTTGTATTTCGTCATGGATTTTCCGGAAGCTTGAAATTCATCCCCATAAATGCATACACTCTGGGGGATTTTCTATTCACAAGGGCAAATAAATGGATATTTCTCTATGAGATTTTTATTATAAGCATAACAATAGATTTAAGATCTATTCACATTGCCATAAAAAGGAAGAAAAACCAAAGATTCTTA
Source organism: Phlebotomus papatasi (assembly GCF_024763615.1). NCBI lineage: Eukaryota > Metazoa > Arthropoda > Insecta > Diptera > Psychodidae > Phlebotomus > Phlebotomus papatasi. Next base: position 39,007,835 of record NC_077223.1, read on the forward strand.
GATACAGGCTAATAAGAAAATAAATAATTTTAAGTTGACAACAATTTTTTTTACAATAGCATTATGAGATTCTTTTTTAAGAAATATAGGTTGCGTGAAAAGTTCGCACGCTCACATAAACGATAGAATCAAGATCAAAGAGGTCAGCCGATAAAATCGTCAGCTTTTCTATGGATCTTCAGATTCTTTGCAGGAGATGTCATTTGATCTTACATCTGAGTTAAATAGAGGATAACTCAGATGTAAGATCAAATGCCATCTCCTGCAAAGAATCTGAAGATTTGGATGGAGACAGTTTCAAATGGTTAATAGGAAATCCATTGACTTTCCACTCCATGCACTCTATCATATAACTCGAGGAGATCTTTGTTCCTAGCCTTGGGAACCCTTTGTCTCTATTCTTACTGTGCCATTTATATTGTCTCTCTCCTGCTCCTGGATTTGTATCAGTCGAGCTTCTCTCCACTGTCAATTAATCTGAAAGATTTATGAACCTTCTAAATCTAAACCAAGAGTCCCTTGATTGAGAAGTCGTCTTAAGAAAGGGGCATATTGGTCTCGAATGAGCATATTGAAAACTCACAATCGCATAAAAGTATTACAATAAATATCCAATAAGGGGGAATCATCACTTATGGACGTTTTACACTTATAGATAGTTTGCAAAAATCTCAAGTTCTTATCTAAAACAGATTTTGAAAAAGCACAAAATTGTTAATCACATCATAAACTAATAATTTTATGATTTCGGAAATCTGTTTAAGATAAGAATTCAAGATTTTTGCATATTGTCCATAAGTGAATAACGTCGATAAGTGAAGACTTCAACCAATTTCTTGAAATTTTCATTCAAAAAACGGTGAGAAGACGAATCATGCTTTGAAAAATGCCCGAACTCGTGATGATATAAAGCGTATGAGCGTTAAGATTGCACCTCCGGCCGGCCGGGAACGTAAAATAGCCACATATATATTCGTGATCAGGAAGTGCTGAAACACATTTTGGCCAAGTTTGAGGTCGATCGGACGACATGAAATTTTGTTAGGATTATAGTAGGTGAGATTGTTAAGAATCTCACCTAATAGGAGAAAAAGCCAAATTTTAAAGATGCCTCACTTCCTCCTAACCCACTCAACAATGAAAGCATACAGGTCTCACCATCTAGAATGTTATATCTAACGAAAAAAATCCGAACATTCGAAATTGCCCCTATACGGATCTACTCTAGTTTTCCCTATATGAGAATAGATTGAATACACGAAAATTCACCAATCTCGTTCATTTCACGAACTTCACTTAAAAGGCTGTTTTTGCATTGTTTTAGTGATAGAAAACGCAGTATTGAGGTTTTTACGGCTCAAAGCATCCAACTCACGAATTCAGAAAGAACGAACGGGATTTATTGGGGTGCATAGACGATATTTCGCGCTACCACAGGTTTAAATTGAAAGATTGAATCAGAAAATGAAAAAGGAGATGCATTACGAGTTTCGAAATATCCAGGGTAACAAAGCATTGAAGTTTTGTGGGATGCTCGAGCTCCACATTAAGTGCATTGAGTCAAAGGTCTTCTAAAAAATTTGGTTGTCAAAAAATGAGTATTAAAATAACTCGTTTAGAAGATGCTAATTATTACGAACAAGTGTGGATTCTAAAGACTTATTTTTATACGTCGAGGCTTGGATCAACATTTACATGAGAAATCAGCTTCGAAACTAAATTTTTTCTTTAGTAACTTTTAAAGACAATAAAGGTTGGAACACACACTGAGAAAAAAGGGGGTGCGATTAACTTTTTTTCCTCGTAACTTTGACATTTTTTAGGTGTGAAAATATATCAACATTTTTTAATGTAATTTTACACTTTTTTAAATGTAAAATTAACATGAAAAAGGGCAACTTTAACCCATAATACACCTTAAAAGCATAATATTCACACCGATTTCGGATCAATAATGCAGGGTAAAATTAACGATGCGGAATATTATTTTAACTTTTCGGATTTCTCTCAGTGCACCTAAAAAATGTCGAAGTTTTCTCGTTGGTTTCAAATTTTTAACAATGTACTGAAGTAAAACACGATGAGTGTCGAATATGCTTAACCCTAGAAGCAATTTTTTCTTAATATAGTCTTGTCAAATTCCCTAAGTAAGGCATTATAGAACCAAAAATCTTTTTATTTGCTTATAACGCTCTTGGTTCCATCACTGAGATTACTATAAGTAAAGTGGCGCACTCATAAGGATCGTCTGAGCTTCTATAGAAATTTCAACAGAAAATTCTTAGTTAAAGTTTTAGAAAAGTGTACTAAGAGACTTGTCTAATACTTGGTTCTATAAGGAAGCTATTTTGCTCCTTGGGTAAGCGTTCCTTATAAAAACTGCCCTTATAAAAACATCCCTATTTTGCGGAAAAATAGGGACCATTGTCGTCTACATACGTTTTAAATCGAATAGTTCATGGCTTATCGATCCGTATTAAAACCATTGAAACTGATGTTTAGTTAGGCTACCGGTTTTGATCGATTTTATAGGTTAGACAACTTGGTAAACCTAGCTGAGAGTGAATTTTTGACCAAATTCGTCTTGTTATTAGTAGTGAGTTTGGAATAATTTTCCTGCAAACCAAGTAATTATTCTTACCTTTTTCATTCATTTGCGGTTGGTTTTAAAGCCTTATTGCCTTCAGTAACCAACTAACTCTGAATTTTTGGAGCAGACATCAGGGGGTTACTTATCAGATATACTTACAATGCGGTTATCGACTCTCTGAGTCGAAACTCTGGGTCTACCAATAACGTTTTTCAGATGTACTCGTACCTCATCACTATATTATTTGACCATTTTATGTATAACCTTTCGTGAATTTCCATAAAATTTGGCAATTAAGCGTTGCAGATTCATTCTAAATAGTATCTCTGGACAATTTTCCACCTTTTACTTTTTTGTGATTTGGAAACCTAAATTATGAATTATCAAAAAACAGATTTTTTAATATATTAATTTTACACAACTTTAAAAATGTACAGTACAACCCACCATTTCCTCTCAAATGACATAAACTCAAAATGTAACTGGTTTGCATTAAGTTGATTGCATGTTTTGACCATTTTAAATTAGTTTTTTTAATGAAGCAACAAACTTTTGACTCCTAAAAAATTACCAATTGGAAAACAATTATTTTTGATATGAAATAAGATTAATTTTTTTTTGAAAAATATAAATAATATCTACGGATTACAGGGAATTCATCTGCAAAAAACGAAATTTGTAAAAGTATTTTTTACTATCATTTTTTTCACTTGATTTCTCAAAAATGCATTAGGCAAAAAACTATTGACACCCACTGTAAGTGCGATATTTTCATTTAGCAGATAAGCTTTTACCTTTATCAAAGCTGAATTTAAATCTTCTCCGTTTCGAAACACGATGGGTTGTGAGATGGCCAAATTTAGGGGAAAAATGAGCAAAGCTGTTTGATAAGCTTCTTTCTGGACCTGTATATCACGTAAGTTACTTTCAAGCATACATATTTTATACTATCAAGGAATATGCGTTAATGAGTTCACTTTTCTCCACAGAAAATAGAGAATAATCTCACTAGTCTGTAAACATAATGGGTTCTATTAAAGAGGATTTTTCATTTCATTTTGCATATAACACAAATTATGCATCAGCATTTTGTTTGAAATGTTTGGTGTTGAGGCTGAAGTTTACGCTTTATTAATTAGAAAATTATTCACGCCGATTATCCATTTCTATCTGACTGCATTTAGTGCTTCAAATTGAATTTTCAAATTAATGATCTTTCAAAATATTACAAATTATCTTTTAAGGTGTCTACACATTGGAGCTGATTTCATCAAGAATTATTTCAAGAATTTTTTAAAGAAAAATTCATATTTTTGAAGGAATTTTTGAAGAAAAATGCCTCCACACTGGGTTTTTTATTTTCCATCAAAATTTTTTTTGACAGATTGCCATCATTTCCAAGTATCTTGCTCTTCTGACTGTTTTTCACGAAAATTTGTTGTTTCACTGCTGGAAAAAGTGAGAAAAGCGTTTTGTGAAGTTCCTTGGGATAGTATTAGTGAATTTCTGAAGAAAATCTTCTAAATATGCAAGGGAATAGTGTTTTTCTGGAGATATCGTGGTGGAATCCAACCCAGCCTTTGAAGGAACATTTCCTGTGATTTTCCTCCAGAAATTGCCGGAAGTTAATCCATCTATGTATTCTTGAGATGTTCCACAGTACAGTGGCCTCGTACTCCATGGATTGCAAGATGGATGGAAAGGAGAAAATTTACGGGCACTTTCCAATCTCTATATGCCTTGGTTATCAATTAAAACAAGAGCTAACCAGAGCCACCGAGGAGATCTTAATGCAAACGAGAGCTGTCCGGAGCTACCAGAAGCCATCACTTGAACCCCCAGAAGAACATCAGAATGATCTTTTATATCATTCACTTTCTCAACCACTAGGAACTATGTGGAATTGCTTCCTTTCGGGAAGACCAGAACTGGATAGCCACAGGCCTTCGATTCCTCCGTGGGACTCCCAGTTTGAGTAGTAGTGCACGAAAAGGTGGTGAGAAATAAAAAAAAATTTAAAGTAAAATCCTTAAAACCTTAAAACCTTGGTAATCAAGGCATATAGAGATTCCAAAGTGCTCGTAAATTTTCTCCTTTCCATCCATCTTGCAATCCATGGAGTACGAGGCCACTGTACTGTGGAACACCTCAAGAATACACAGATGGATTAACTTCCGGCAATTTCTGGAGGAAAATCACAGGAAATGTTCCTTCAAAGGCTGGGTTGGATTCCACCAGGAACGATATCTCCAGAAAAACACTATTCCCTTGCATATTTAGAAGATTTTCTTCACAAATTCACTAAATACTATCCCAAGGAACTTCACCAAACGCTTTTCTCACTTTTTCCAGCAGAAAATAACAAATTTTCGTGAAAAACAATCTTGAATCGTGATGGTTTCCGTCAAGAATTCTGTCAAGAATGACTTTGATGAATTTTATTCCAATGTGTAGCGGGTAATTTCTTTCAAAAATTCTTGATGGAAATTACCTTCAATTGGATATTATTTTTGAAGAAATTTGTCTACACATTAGACAAATTTTCTTCAAAAATCCATCTTTTTGTCAAAAATTCTCACCAATGTGTAGGCAATTTTCTTGAAGAACACTTCTTGAAGCTCATTTTTGATAGAAATTTCTTATAATGTGTAGACACCTTTAGTGAAAAATTAAAGTGAATTCGATTTATATAATATTAAATTCAAATAAATTGCTGACGGTGTCGAAAATGAGATTTTCGACAAATATTTAAATGTTTCACTGACCAAATTTGGCTTATTTACATCCACAATTTAACTTCAATTTCAGGTTGAGAAACATTTCACGATTTTTATTTAATTTTATAACTAAAAACTTGATAAATTATATTAGAACACATATAGACATATTTTTTTGTAAAATTGTTCTTATATGTTTGTGAATTCCCACTAGGGCCTTACGAAATGCTCGTAAACCGTACAAGCCACAAAAGTTTATTAAAAAATTGTACCTTCTTCATAAACATAACATAAACGTAACATGATTACTTTGTGTGTGAGTGTGAGCATATTTTGTTCTCTCACACACATTTGTTCGTAAATGTTCATACACACAAAAAGAAATTGTAAAATTTTGTTATTTGTTCGTAAGTTTTTTAAAGATAAACAAAAATGTACGAACAAATGTTTGTAAAAAAAAATAAAATTGCACATTTGTCTGCCACGTCTGCCATTTTGTAACTCTATTTTTTTTGGAAAAAAAATTAAGTTCTTGGAGTATACATAAAAACACCGAAAATGTAATGGAACTTTTTCTTCTGTTTTACAGAAAATCGCGAAAAATAACTAAGTTTTGACATCGTAGTAAAGGCTCCCCCTTAACGCAATGCCCCTCTAGGACCAAAATAGATTCAGGTTGATTATTGATTTTGGATCTTTGCATAAATTTACTTTACTTAGTTCTTTATGGCTCCAGCACACCTTTTAGATCAGGAAAATTTCATGAAGTCGAAATTCGAAACCCTTTCTTTCTCATATGTTTTGCATATGACTATCTCATTTTTCCGCATACCAAATTCGATAGAGCTAAATTGAATTCGGAGTGATATTTAAGAGAAGTAGAAGAGTGCGAGAGAATGAGACAGGTATATGCACAACATGTGAGAAAGAAAGGGATCCGAAATTCAACTTCATGAAATTTTCTTGATCTAAAAGGTGTGCCCGAGCCATTACCACCTAATTTTATGGTCTAAATTCACTAGCCTGAGTCTATTTAGGTTCTTATCTACTGTCAAACGCGTAACCCCTCGGGAAATATTTCTCAACCTGGGTTACATTCTGATTTCAATGAGAGATAGCGAAATTTTTAATCTGGGTACATCATTCTCTATTCTCAATCAATAGTGAATATTCATTCGTATCATTATCATAACCAATATGTATTAACCCACTCGTATCTATAGCATAATATATTAATCGCAAACTAAACGATTTTGAATAATTTAGTTCTGTGGAAGTGATATCCGAATTGCTGTCAGGAATGGATTTTTAGTTAGTACACAGAAAAAAAAATTTCTAAATCTGTTCGTAAATGTTTGTGTATTCCTTTTGGGGACTTACGCAATGCTTGTAAATCGTATAACTCACAAAGAAGTTCGTAAAAGTTTGTACTTTTTTCACAAACATTGTTCGTAAGTTGATCATTTGACGAGCATTTTTTGTAATTTTTTTTTAAACATTTGCTCGCATATTTTTGTTTGTCTGGCAAAAATTTACGAACAAAGGTTTCTAAAAGTACAAAAAATACTCGATAACTGATCATCTTACGAACAATGTTTGTGAAAAAAGTATAAAGTTTTACAAACTTGTTCTTGAGTTATACGATTTACAAGCATTACGTTAAGTCCTCAATAGGAATTCACAAACATTTAAGAACAATTTTACGAAACATTTTTTCTGTGTAAGGGGAAGTGGGGCACCTTTGAAATTGGAATTTTTCACCTATTTTTAAATAAAATTGGGGCTTATCGTGATATAATTTAGCTACACAAACGGATTGAGAAGCCAAATTATATCACGATAAGGCTCAATTTTATTTAAAAATAGGTGGAAAATCCTAATTTCAAAGGTGCCCCACTTCCCCCTATAGTGCATCAATAAATTGAGAAAAATAACCCGAGAGAGATGAAAATACATTTTGTTATCGTTTTCTCTCTTCGTGGTAAACAATGCAAAGTTTTTGCTTAAAATGACAGACGGAAAATTTTACATCCCCACGAATTTGTTAATTTATTCTTTCCTGATTTGAATTCTGGTTGCCAATTTATGTTCTTGGAGTTAGTCTATCTGAATAAATATAGTTTGTAATATTAATGTGAAGAATTAAAATTCAGTGACCGATAAGACGCGTGCTTAACAGCGGCTCCCCTTTCCATGCTCCCGCGATAGATTTTTTTTTATTTTTTAAAAAGTTACATATTAATCTGTAATGGCTCCGGCACACCTTTTAGATCAGTAAAATTTCATAAAGTAAAAATTCACATCCCTTTCTTTCATAAAAGCTTTGCATATGTCTATCCTACTCTTTCACCCTCTTCTTCTTCTTTTGAACATCACACCAAATTAAATTTAGTTCAGTCCAATTTCGGGATCGAAAGAGTGGGACAGACTTATACAAATATTTTGAGAAAAAAAACACGCGAATTTTGATTTCCTAAAATTATACCTAGCTAAAAAGTGTGCCAGACGCTTAATGGCTCCGACACACCTTTTAGATCAGGAAAATTTCATGAAGTAGAAATTCTTTCTTTCTCACATGTTTTGCATATGACTATCTCATTCTTTCGCATACTAAATTGAGCTAAATTGAATTTAGAGTGTTGTTTAAGATAAGAAGAAGAGTGTGAGAGAATGAGATAGATACATGCAAAGCATGTGAGAAAGAAACGGATACGAAATTCGACTTCATGAAATTTTCTTGATCTAAAAGGTGTGCCCGAGCCATAAGGAACTTATTTCAAAATATGAACATTCTATTTCAAGTATTTCAGTACAATGAATGGATTGAGGCAGTCACATGGTAACGCATCTAATATTCAATTTAAAATTGGCATGGATCTCTACCTCGTGAGTTCTAGCATTCTGCAAAGGTCAAACGAATTGTCATATCTTTTTTTGTATTTTTCTCTCGTTTCTTAAGATTGTAGCTATACTCAGGGCTATTTTGATTTTTTAACTATTTTTTTTTTTAAATCCCTTTTAAATAAAAAATGACCCCATGTCGAACTAGAATTGAATACTGCCCTGTATTGTGTTTAGGTCAGAGTTTTTTCAAAATCAAACAATCAAATGTTAGCAAGATATTTTTTTATTGTAAAAAGAGCACCCACTTTTCCAAACAGCCTTTTGGCTCGGAAGTGGTCTTTCTCCTCTCTCTATTATGTATGGCTTAGTTCCAATGCATTGTAACAATGACTTTGTAACAAATAACATACGTTTAGTCCTGGAGACTGGAATTAACGCTAAGACGGCGATGGACGCATGGGAAGTTGGGTAAAAAGACGATATGAGATGAAAATAAATTGAATTGAATTGATATCTGAACTTAATTTAAGGGCAGAAACACATTGACAGTGCAAATGTTCACTGTCACCGTAAGAGCCTCGCCGTTTTTCCTTAATTGATGAATTTTCATTATTTTTCAAAATAATATAAGAAAATTGAAGAAATAAAACGAAAATGCGACAAACAGTGAGCAAAAAAAATGCATTAGGGGAGACTGGGGCAAAAGGTCACAAAACGGATATTTTATGTTTTACATACCCGAGCTACCCGAGCACCTCCAAAATTTCTAATTAGCACAGTTTTATAGGAAATTTACCGCTCTACAACTCTGTGAGAGTCATTTTCTTCTATTTTGTAAGGAAATATATTTATCGAGCCGTTTTCTAAAAGGTAATTTTGTGATCATTTTCAAAAATGTTGGGCCAAATAGTATCAGGCATAACATAGTTACTATCACATTTTGATTCGCTTTATTACGGAATTCCGTAAATTTAAGTAAAATACCTAGATTACATATTTTCATAGGAAATTTATTCTTCTACACCTTTGTAAAACACTGTTTTCTCTATCTGAGCGAGAAAATCGTATTTTAAGATATTTTACAAAAAACACACAAAAGACTGCAAATCGTTTGACCAATGCAAACAACAAGCGGCGACACATAGCATTGACGTTCCTTTTCACCGTGGGACATCAGAAATGGTTTTAGTTTTTGTTAATTTTTGCTCCATAGCTTTTGTTACTTTTTACCCCAATTGGACATTTTTAATAAAAGGATTTCTGGAGAAAAGAATCTTTGTAAAATTCTATAATAATAGATAGCGGATTCGTATTCAAAGAATATCCAGATAATTTGGGAAATATTCACCAGTGCATCAAATTTAATATAAGTAGCTAATATAATTGATATTTTCTGCACGGAAAATATTTCAAAAATAGGGCTAAAAATTTCGATATTTTTTATTTTCTAAATTCCTTGTTCAAATTCTAATAAACTTACGACATTGAAGAAGACCTATGGAGGCTATCTATGGAAAAAATTTTAAGTCGCTATCTTATTTATTTTGGAAGATATTGAATTTTAAAATTTTCGATTTGTGACTTTTTGCCCCAGTCTCCCCTAGTGATTAACCGTACAGTTTTTTTACTCACCGTTTATCGTATTTTCGTTTTATTACTTCAATTTTCTTATATATTATTTTCACTTAATGCCACAGAGTATAAGGCAAGGTAATAAGGTAATTGAGAATTTGCGTAAAAATTGTAATTAAAATGCGTAAATTAAGGAAAACGGTGACCGTTTAACTGTCAATGTGATTCTGCCCTAAAAGAGCTGTCATGCTATACTTATTTCGAATATGTATCGGGAACTACGTCTTAATATAAATAGTTTATTGATTAAGCATTAAGCTATTTCACTCAATATTTGTAAATTCCAGATATTCACTTTACTGTGAACTTCTTCATTACGATCACAATTTGCATGCAGTCCGCGTAAACTGATATGAAGAATATGTATAACCTAGAATAAGGGAAATAGTCTTATGTCTCGCTTTCAATGAGCATTTAGCAGGTAATTTTCTATAACAAGATAGGCAAAATCGATGAAATCCAGCACTATAAGAATCTACTTTGCATGATTCTCCATGAAGATTGCATGCTATTATCCATTGATAAATCATTAATCATATACGGTGGGTATGGAATGGGAAAATTTTCACTTGATATTCCATCCACGACCAGCACGTTTGAAGGCACAGATATGGAATTTCTACTTGTTCAGCAGAGTCACAGCGCGGCCATTCGGGGAGCCCTAGGGGAGGGCAAGGGCTGCTCTTGGGAGTGAAAAAAATTAAATATGAGTTTCGTGTGTGCGAGTGTGTGTGTGGCAGAAAATCATCTTCTACTTCTACGATAACATCTTATAGACCCACATGTTTTTCTTCTGTCATCTTATACTTTTTTCTCTGCCCACTTTTTTTTCTTCCTTTATCTTTGCGGCAAATAGCATAGGAGGAGAGAGTTGGAGGCAGCAGGTGAAATGTGCAGAGAGCAAATCTCCAAGTTGGGAAAAGTCTTATAGACCATGGTGGTAATTGAAAGATCATAGGTCTCACCTTCTTCAACTTGGGTGATGAATTCTATCTAACACCCCAACTTTCATCATTCTCTTTTCCTTCCAAACGAAAAGCTTGACTTCTCATATTTCATTCACTTCCTCACACTTTCAAACAAAGCGTTTGGACTTAATTTCAGTTCGCAACTTTCTGCAATTGCAATTTTCACGTGGAAATTGAACACGGCCAAAGGGAGCAAAGTAAGACTTTGGAATTGGCACAAAAGGATATAATAAATGTTTTAGCATAAATCATGTGATAGTTTAACAAAATGCTTAAAGTGAAAATTCATCTTAATTTAATTAAGTTTCCTTCGTTTCCTTGTATCCTTCACTGGACTTCTACCCTATCAAAAAAAAATCGTATTGATTTGAACATTTTTTTTTTTAATTCATATCCGTTTCGAAAGTTCTACAAACTTTACCACAAAGTTACAGTGAAAATAGCAAGATTTTATTTCTCAAGTGGATTTGATAGTTTTGTCCTTAATGACAAAAGTTTATGGGCATTTACCAAGTAAGTGGAAATCTTTCCCAATTTTCAGAACACGTGAGCGTAAAACAAACACCTTTAGATTGTCAAGATGCATTTTCTCACCAAGAGAACCGACGTCAGGTGCAATCGTTCTTCTGGAAGTCATTCTGTTGTTCTTGGCATCCTTACCAAGGGGGTAAATTCAGGAAATTTGTGAGAAAGTGACAAAATACTGAAAAGTGACAAAATCAGGAATCTAAGCTGAAATTTTTTTTGCAACCTCAGCATCTGTAGTCCGAGGTGAAAACCAACCTCGTCACATCTCTTCTGTAATGACACTTATAGATTGCAAATATGATACCCACTAAAATCGATTTTTCTGGCCGTTTCGTACGTCCGTATAGTATAGAGAGAATAAAAATAAAGGTGAGGTGGAGCTATTTTGAATAGTAGGGCTACATTGATATACGACTTTTTGGCATGTTTCTAAAAGAAAATTAGATTTAAAGTATTGGAGACTGGGGCAGAATTTGTCAAAACGAAAATTTCAATATTCACTATTTTCTGAAATAAAAGAGACTGAGGCTTGAAATTTTTATTATAGATAGCCTTCATGAACCTTCTTAAACTTGCAAACTTTCAAGGAATTCGAGGAAGAATTATGTAAAATAAAAAATAATGAAATTTTGAGCCCTATTTTTGGAATATTTGGCTTACAGAAAATATCAATACTGATTAGCTCAATTTAAGCACATTTCTCGTTATTAGAGAAAAATTATCTTCGACAAAGTTGTAGAGGAATAAATTTCGTTTAATTTAACGTTTGTGAGAGTAAAACGTCACAAAATATCCGAATACTGACAAAATTTTCCCTAGAAATTTTGAGAATCTTCACAAAATCGACTTTTATAGGTCCGGCACACCTTTTAGATCAGGAAAATTTCATAAAGTAAAAATTCACTTCTCTTTCTTCTTCAAAAGATTTGCATAAGTCTATCCCAGTCTTTTGGTCTCAAAATTGAGCCGAACTAAATTTAATTTAGTGTGACGTTCAAAAAAGAAGAAGATTACGAAAGAGTAGGATAGGCTTATGCAAACAATGTAACGAAGACAAGGATGTGAATTTCAATTTCAAGAACTTTTCTTGATCTAAAAGGTGTGCCAGCGCTATTAGAAAATGATTCGAAAATCATATATCTTTCGAGATAGAGGAAAATAGTCTTCTGCAATGTTGTAGAGCAGTAAATTTCCTATAAGAATATGCAAATTATAAAACGTTTAAATTTTCTCAGAGCTCGTGTAAGAATTAAATATGCGTTTTGACAAGCTTTGCCCCTGTCTCCCCTAATGTAATTTAGAAAGACGCAAATAATTTACAACTAAATAAAATAATTGTAAGGCACTGCTTTTTACTGCTTCCTTTAGAGAAGTATGCGAAAGAATCGTACATCAATGTAGTTCTACAGCTCAAAATAGTCCCACCTTCCCCTAATTTAATGATTCGAAAGATAACTCGTGATGGAAAAGTGCCATAAGGTTGGTTGATCTCAACCATCTCGAAGCTAGGTCGCTTTTTGAAACCGCATTAAAAGATACCGTAAAGTCTCTCAAATATAAATATCTCAAATTCGTACGTGCACGGCGACCGACGGTTGAATTCAAAATGTCTATTTTGGAGTTAATGTTAAAAAAAAATCCATGGTATGGATAATTGAGAATTCTGTGCTGAGCTGACTTCAAATACACTGGTTATCACCGGATAGTCCCCTATCTACACGTATAACACGAATCCTTCATCCAATTACTAACTCGTTAATTTTTCATTGACCGGTTCACAACCAATTTGCATCGATCAAAAGATCGCTCAAAAGCTTAGAAGAAATACAATTGATTTTCAGACAAAAATTACGTATCGGTTCATAACCGCTGCATTATCCGTTCATAATCGATTGGAACCGGTTCAAACATGTCAGAAATTCCAATGATTTCCAAAGACTAACAACTACAAGTATGATTCCATTCGGTTGAAGAAATACGCTTCAAATAGTCTTTTCACGGACAATTCCACAAAAAAAAAAACATTCTAAGTGTAGGGGAAGGGCGGAGTAAAGGAAAAATGAGACACATCTTAACGGTTCTTGAATTTTGATCGGATTATTGAGAGGTACTACATATATCGTACAATTATAAAAAAAAGTATTTGTAAAAGGTTGTGAATTCCCATTGGGAACTTACGAAATGTTCGTAAATTGTTTATCCCACAAACAAGTTTGTAAAAATTTGTACTGTATTCAATAACATTGTTTGTAACATGATCAGATGATAAACATTTTTTATTCTTTTATAAACATTTATTCGTTAACGTTTGTAAAACATAGAAAAATGTTCGTAAATTTTGTTTTTGTTTTGGTAAATTTTTCTCAGACAAACAAAAATGTACGAACAAATGTTCGTAAGAGCAGGAAAGTGCTCGTAAAGAAATAATGTTATGAATAACGTTTGTCAAAAAATATAAACTTTATGGACTTGTATATTAGTTGAAAATGATTATAATTTTCATAATACAGGGCAATAAATTTAGCATTGGGATATTTATTTTTGACAAAAGGTAATTAAATCTTTTAATAATTTATTTATGAAATACAATTTAAATTTTAATCCTTTTTATAAAGTTTTATATGAATTTTTCTAAAATATCAAGGGAAAATATTTAATGATCAAAAATAAAGAAAAAATCAGAGTCTTGACAGCAATGGCCCTAAGAAGTCTAAAAACATCCAAACAAAATAAGTATGTCCTATCAGAGAATTGTCGAATATGTCAATAAGGGAAGTGTCCACCCTTTGCACGGTCTAAAGCTTCATAATGCCTAATTTTTTTATGTTTTAAAATTTCAAATCTTGAAAACTAGGGGAAAGTGTCCTGTTTTTAAAATATTTTGTGGAGTCACATGTATTCCGAAACATAGGAAAAAATAGTCATTATGAAGCTCGGGACCGTGCAAAGTATGGACACTTTCCCCTACATTCGCCATGCCTGCATATTACACTACTCCAATTGTCGAAATTCTTTTGTTGTTAGAAGCAATCTTCATCAAAAATTGCTTTTTTTTTTAAAAAATTCTGATGTTTCTGCCTACAAGGATAAGGGAAATTTTCTTTAAAAAGGTATTTTTTAAAGAAATTGCTCCAAGTGTGTAGTGGCCTTAACAGTGTATTGTTCTGTGGAAAAAATCTCCAGTCAAAAATTTGTCTGTAAAGGCCTCCACACACTAGGAGCAATTTCTTTAAAAAATGCCTTTTTAAAGAAAATTTTTCCTATCCTGTAGGCAAAAACGTCAGAATTTTTTAAAACAGGCAATTTTTTACGAAAATTGCTTCTAGTGTGTAGACACCATAAAATGATGCTTTTTGACAAATAAAAATCCTTCACGAAGTACAGGAAGTGTCACAATGTGCGACGATGCGTCTAGACGAAAAAGATATTACTGGGCCAATCCATCTCAAAACGACCGAAAAAATCGCAAATCGAGGGGTCATGGTCTTAGATGTTTTTGAATTTTACATATGTTAAAGTACACGATAAAATAATATACCCCTATTTTTTTTCGTCCGAAAAAAAATCCTGGCCGGAGATACATGGCGTCAAAGATGGCGCCTCGCGCTTCATTCCTCAATTGCGATTTTTAGCAAATATTTTAAAATGCTCTATTTCGGGAACGGGTTGAGATTTCTTCTTACTCTTTTTTTTATTTGAAAGATAATTTTATACTCTTTAAAACGATATACTTGATTTTGTATTATCTGCTTAAGTTTTTTTGTAACGGTCTTTTAAAAAAATTTTGAAAAAATTTAAAAATTAATTTTTCTCAAAAACCCCATTCTCAAAAATTTTGATTTTTTTACTGTTGATCAGTAACATTGAGTACTACATTCCCTGAAAAGGCGAGCTTCCACTTTTGCACTTACTTTTTTTAAAAAATATTTGAAAAATTACCATATTTTCAAAATTAAAAATAACCAGTTAAACTCAAAATTTTGAGTTCAACTTTTCAGGGAATATAGTACTACATAATACTTATAAACAGCCAAAAAATCAAAATTTCTCGAAATCAAGTTTTTGAAAAAAAAAATTTTTTTTGAGTTTTAAATAAAAATGTCTTTTATTGACAAAAATCAAACTTTAAGATACATTTGACACATGTGTCAATATGTAGATTTTTTTTTAAACGGAATTTCAAAAAAATTTTTTTTTGTATTTTTTCAAAAATAATCCAAAAAAATTTCCAAAAATTTTTTTTTTGAAAAACTAAAAGAAAACAAAAAAACATAATTAGTACATGTGTTTAATATGATTTAAAGGCTTATTTTTGTCAATAAAAGACATTTTTATTTAAAACTCAAAAAAATTTTTTTTTTCAAAAACTTGATTTCGAGAAATTTTGATTTTTTGGCTGTTTATAAGTATTATGGAGTACTATATTCCCTGAAAAGTTGAACTCAAAATTTTGAGTTTAACTGGTTATTTTTAATTTTGAAAATATGGTAATTTTTCAAATATTTTTTAAAAAAAGTAAGTGCAAAAGTGGAAGCTCGCCTTTTCAGGGAATGTAGTACTCAATGTTACTGATCAACAGTAAAAAAATCAAAATTTTTGAGAATGGGGTTTTTGAGAAAAATTAATTTTTAAATTTTTTCAAAATTTTTTTAAAAGACCGTTATAAAAAAACTTAAGCAGATAATACAAAATCAAGTATATCGTTTTAAAGAGTATAAAATTATCTTTCAAATAAAAAAAAGAATAAGAAGAAATCTTAATCCGTTCCCGAAATAGAGCATTTTAAATTATTTGCTAAAAATCGCAATTGAGGAATGAAGCGCGAGGCGCCATCTTTGACGCCATGTATCTCCGGCCAGGATTTTTTTTCGGACGAAAAAAAAATAGGGGTATATTATTTTATCGTGTACTTTAACATATGTAAAATTCAAAAACATCTAAGACCATGAAGGGTACCCCTATGGTCGTCTTGAGATGGATTGGCCCTACTACATTTTTCAGTGTAGTTGTCCGCCCTGCAACAATTTATGACTGTGAAATTCTGGTCAGTCTTTGCACTCATTCCAAGCGTCAAGTCCCAGTCCCTGCCCCAGGATATTGCACTCCAATATATCCTCTTGCAGAATACCATCTATTTTACTCACTTGTTCTACAACTGAAGAAGATCTGTGCACTATCCAGAGCCATCAATCGAATATTTCAATAAAACAGGAACCTAGTCCTCTTGGGAATGTCAGTAATGGCACCCAGAATTGGCAGTCCGAATCCGAAGTGTTACACGGGAGGTTGCCTAGGCGATGTCGAGATTATGGAGTCCATAGAGAGGAACAAATCACAATGAGACAATTATTTTCAATGAAGGAGGAGACTCTCTGAGAGCTAAGGAAGTATAGGTAGTTTGTGAAATCTATTATCTAAAAAATTTTCCGGGCATAGAAATTACACCTGGATGCTAAAGAGGAGTATGCTAACACTTTTGTGTTAGACACATCGAGGTGAGCTCAAAAGTTTTTTTTTCTTTTAAAAATTGTAAAATGGAAAATATATACATAATATCACGTAAGGGAGAGTCGTTTAGGTCTCGCACATATTCTGGCTTTCTTTAAACACTTTATCTCTTTCCCATATACCTTTAATGAATTTCATATAGTGGTAATGGGTAATCCCCTAAGTACCACATTTCCTGGGAAAATAAGGTTAGATTTATTAAAGGAATATGGGAAAACATGAAGTGTTTGAAGCCAGAGTTTGTGCGAAGCCTGAAAGACTTCCCATACTTGTAGTAAATATCGAGTAGACCTTACTAGAAGTAGAAAGTTTGCAGGGATTTGTTTTTGGAGAATTGAGTACACAGGGTACACAAATAATTCTCTTGGATAATAGCTTAATGTTCATCTTGATATATCCACGTGTAATCCAATACCATAAATTACTACACGCCATTTTTCACTGATAAATCGTTATGTAATTGATATCTATTTGTAGGAGACCCAGCAAAGTATAGAGGATGCAAACCACTTCTTTTTGTGGAAGAATATTTATTTTTACGGCGACCCTCAGTAGTTAGATAACAAAAGAGAGAGTTCAACAGGTACTTACTAGAAGAAAGTCTCAGATTTGAACTTTCCACTGATGCTAGAAATTTATCTTTCCACTTACTTACACTACACTTCATACTGAACATTATCCACTCCAATTTCATTTTTTGGGTAAAAATTTTATCTTGGTCTGAAGAAGTGTTATTAAAACTTTACTTATACATTGAAGAACAATGGAAAATTACATTCTAAAGTCGCTTCACATGCTTTGTACATGTTTTGAGAGAAAGTTCTCAAGTATCAAAAATTAAAAAAAAAATGGCGTTTTTATAAATATCAAAACCCATTATATCTGTAAACAAATAAAAACATAATATTTACTATAAGTAATAACTATTATCGGACACATTGCTGTAGAATAAAAGTAATATGTTCTATTTTATGTGTAATATCGTATAAAATGGTAGTCTTTTCCCTTCTTTCACACATCATGTCATTCATGTCATTTCTGGAGATGAGACTTTTTTGTTTGAATATTAACACTAGGGTAAGTGTGCCAAATTCCGGCCAGCTTGCAATTCCGACCACCTTTTTTGTTCCTCGAATTTCCATGATTTTTTAGTTTTTACATATTCTAGAGATTATACAATGCAAAAGAATGACAAAAAATGTAGCTTTGACAAACGAGATGACGTGAAAAAGACATTGGAAGAAATCCCGAAGGGCAAGAAACTATGAGAATGAAGGTGGCCGAAATTTGGCACCAAAGCTATGTCTACATTTTTATTCATTTTAAAATGTATTAAAAACGATTTTAAAGTAAATAAAGACGATAAACTGTCTACAAGGTTCTAAGCAACACTCCTAAAGTAGGAGGAATGAAAAAAATCAATTCCTATTAAAAATATTACATTTCAAACTTGAGACTTTGGCGCTTGCATGCAACTATGCCGAAATTTGGCACACTTACCCTATATAGAACTTGAAAAATTAAAATTTTGCAAGATTATAAAAAAAAGCAATGGAAGTGAATAATTTTAGAAACTTAATTTCACTGACTGGTAAATCGATGATAAAATGTTTATTTTTTACATGAAACATGTAATCTACTTTGGAAATTTTACTCTTCTACAGAATTAACTAAAATTTTATTTAAAAAAAATGATTTAGAAACATCTAAAATTCTTTTCATGCTCTACCAAAACTAAACAGCTAAACAAGATCGCAAGCGATACAAAAATCTTTGAAATATTTCGTTAACCCTCTCCATATTGGAATTTAAATAAAATCATTTTTATTCAAAATATGTGGGAAGTTTGCGTAGCTTCGTACGGAAAATGTTATCCAAGTTTTAAGATTTTTTACTAAATACCATACAAGTTGAAAAATTAAAATTTAGCGGTGATTTTTACGAAGCTGCTCCGGTTTGCTCAGCTACGTACAAAATTTTCCACCTATGTACGCCTCACTTTCAACGTCAACTTTAGATCGGACACAAAAATTTGCACATAAATGTTTAGATGGAACCTTCATCTACTTAATTTAACTGTTTGTAGGAGGTACGATGCGTTTTAAAGTCAATTTAACTCTAACTTTTCTAACACGCGTTTTTGTGACATTTGGAAAACCAGTTTTTTGCTGCATTCTGACGATTAAGATTGAGCAAGAGATTTTCACGGTAAATATTAATCCTAATAAACCTTATATAACTCGTAATAGTTGATTTTCTTCAAAAAGACACTTTTGTGGACAAAATTGTAGAAAAAAGGGGCTGAGGTTTCCAAGTTTTTCAGAAAATTTGAAGTGTTGCACTAAGTCATGCCCATGGATGAGATTCATTTAGTAACTTAGAAAAAATAAACTTTTACTCAGCTCTAATATTACGAAATTGACTGGTTTGTGGTTCAAATTTGAATGGATAGTGTCCGATATTTCATTAAAAATGGACCATATTTCAAGCTGTCCGAAATATTATCCACTTCCCCTAAATAATTGTCTCTAGTGATTATTTGTCCCCAAAATTTAATTCACAATAGAATTCGTATGTACTACGAGTTTTCTTGTAAAGAAATCTCAATACTATGAGTTTATGATTGCTATTGAAATACAATGCCATTTATTTTACATAGATAGAAGTTTCTCTTTGAGTATATTTTGAAAAAAAAAAAAAAGAAAATGTGAAATATCCCCAGAAGCAAAGAATATAAAATCGATTGTGCCCATTAATGGGGTATGGAATATTTAAATAACTACAAGAGACGTTGTCTCGAGCAATAAACCTTTTCTCTCTCCCTACGATTCATATTACATATTGAATTTTGTAGTGTATATTGTAGATTTTCCTGCGAGAGCTATATTTCATTTCCAGAAGGTGAATTTTATGAATTGCAAGTAAACGCGAGAATGCTGAAAAAATTGCTAATTACAAATATTCCTAGTAAAAATTAATTATGCAACTGGGAAATTAACTCGGAGAAAAAAATTGTGGATAACTCAGGTGAGCTGATGGAGCTGATAGTAGTCAAGATTGTGCTGCTAGCTAATGGGTAATACCAATACCAAGCGGTATCGGGACAGAGTTTTCTTTCCGAAAGCATTTGTTATAATAATGAAAACAACGAGAAGCCTTTTTTTTAAGTAAAGAAGTGTATTGTGCCGATCAAATTCTGTCGTTCAGTTCAGAGAACTCGCTGAAGTATGTCTAGAGAGAGTTGTGTGATAAAGATTTTGTGTGGAAATGGCCTAAATGGTGAAATGTTTGAAAGATTTTTGCGCGATTGCCCTCGAGCGCTTAAGAAGAAGAATAGCAAAATCACGGTGGTAAAAGTAACACCTCTACGTTGTGATTTTAATAAGTATCAGGGAATATATGGCAGTATTATTTTTACATTATCTTCATTGTTAAATTTTCGTTTTAAGGGGGACCCTGCATTAGGAGGCTGAAAATGAGCTATTCGAGATTTATTTTTAATAAGAAATTAATAATAACTAATAATAATAATAATAATGGTGGCACAACGTTCCATAGAGGAACTAGGCCTTCCCACAAAAGGAGAGTTCGGGACATCCATTATTATTTTTTTCTTGTACAGGGATGGGGTTGTCAGTCCCATGCTCCGTGGAATCAAGTGCAGTGAAGCTCACTGGATGCAATTCGAACACTTTTAACGCCAGAAAAATTCCTGGTGTCTTAAAAGGGATTCGAACCCGCTTTATGAAATTTTTGGTATATGTTTAGACAGAATTAGAGTGTTAACTTATTTAACATTTGTTTTGGAAAAAAATGTTAAGTGGTAGACTAATGAGTAGTTTTGTAGAGCGTCTCATTGTAAATTGCATCCATAATTGGTGGAAAATATGCAGCTTGTTATACATTATTGTCTGAGAAGATAAATCTAAAAAATTACAATTTTCATACGTGAATGGGGAGATAGGGTACCTTTGAATTGGAGTACCTTTAAAATAAGACTATATTTTCCCCAATTTTTTTTTAATGAAACTGGTCCCTGTAACGATATAATTTAGCTCCAAAAACTAATTGTGAAGCTGAATACGTCATGGTAAAGCGGTCTTCAGACTAGAGGTTTAGCTTTGTTCCCGTAGGTTTCAGAATCCTAAATAGCAACCAATTTTATTACTCTTTCGGATTCTAATAGGTCATTTGTCCTTAATAATCCAATCCTAAGTTAAATTTCTCAAAATATCTTGACTGATAAGAAATTACAATCGTTAAGCCATATGGCTAAGCCTTAGGTCTGAAGCCCGTATAAGGCTCAGTTCCATTTAAAAAAGGAGAAAATTGCCCGATTTTAAACTTCAATATGGTGTAAAAAAATAAAATACTTCTCAAAAACCATTTAGGTGCAACTGTAGAATAGAATTTATTTATTTAGATCTGCCCAAAAGTTTTATTGGTATTATTTTCGCCAATTTGATAAAATTTTAAAAATGAAAAGTAGAGAAGACGCGCTCCAAAGTTTTGGATATTTGCTGAAGCTTGTAGACTTCATTGGCGTTCCTTTGCTTTTGTCTCTGTATCTTCGAAAATACTTTGAATTGATTTCTGTGATTTGTTTGGTATATTTACTGCTCGAACTTAACGGAGAGAGCAGTATTATAATCCCTCAATTTTTTCACCCCCCCCCTAAATTTCCACCTTCCATCCCTGGAGACCATTTTTCTCAACAAATCTTCACGTTTCAGATGATTTCTGTGAAATGTTGTCACGCTGATTGTCCGTCTGTTCGTCTGCCCGTCTGTCTGTCCGGCTGTCGCCAGCCAGCTCTAGAGACCAAACGGTAAGAGATAGCGATTTGGTACCTTCCAGGGACCCCCCATAAGGGCCTCGACAGACCTGAGTATTAGCCGAGAGACGGCTTAGAGTGATTATATTCGAAATAGTGATTAATGTACATTTCCATCATTTTCCACTAAGTTGTCTCTCGGCTTAAATCGTAAATGTGTCAAGGGCATAAGGGCTTCGACAGACCTGAGGATTAGCCGAGAGACGGCTTAGAGTGATTATATTCGAAATAGTGATTAATGTACATTTCCATCATTTTCCACTAAGTTGTCCCTCGGCTTAAATCGTAAATGTGTCAAGGGCATAAGGGCTTCGACAGACCTGAGTATTAGCCGAGAGACGGCTTAGAGTGATTATATTCGAAATAGTGATTAATGTACATTTCCATCATTTTCCACTAAGTTGTCTCTCGGCTTAAATCGTAAATGTGTCAAGGGCATAAGGGCTTCGACAGACCTGAGGATTAGCCGAGAGACGGCTTAGAGTGATTATATTCGAAATAGTGATTAATGTACATTTCCATCATTTTCCACTAAGTCGTCTCTCGGCTTAAGTCGTAAGTGTGTCTAGGGCATAAGTCTACCCAAGGATCATTAACATGCCCCTCATTTTTCCCCACCCCTCCCCTTCCCCTCCAAAACCATGTTTTTTTGGGATTGATCGAAAACGCGTCGTGCGATTTTTTTTTCATTTTTGGATATGTTTTAGAGATTACCCAGGCGGATATTTCGTCCTCAGACGAAAATACCGTTGAATCGTTCCTAATAACGGCTTTTCAAGTTTAAAGGTTAAAAAGACACTAGATAGCGCATTTATCAAGCGAATGGGATCATGTTTGGACTCGTGGGGAAGGTCTTGGAATTTCCTATAAAACTGAGTCGGTTCTAATTGGTTTTGACTAGGTAATGAACCGATCCATAACCGATAAATAATTTTTATCTAAAAATCAATTCTATTACTTTTAAAATTATATTGGGGGAACTTTTGAGAGATTTATGAATCGGTCTAAATCGTTTGAAAACCGGTAAACAGTAAATGATGCGAAAGTACTTTTGAGAGGTATAGCATCTAAGTCACGAGTTCAATCATTTCGCAAAGCCTGGAACGCTTTGCCACCCCCTTTGGGTCAAAATTTTTAAATAGTTTATTTATTGATTTAAGCAATAAAGAAAAATTGTTTGTTTTTTACTTTGAAATTTGGAATTCTCCCTTAATGTACTGTTCATTTTTAACACCTTTCTGCTGCTGAAGTAAGTGAACTGGAAATATTGGTGTATAAATAACAAAATTGAGTGCTGAATAACCAGTAAAATACAGTAATACAGACTTTGATCCCCTACTGTTTGTAAGCTTTTCTTTAATTCTAGTGTTTAAGAATGGTCCTTACCGACCTTACCGATCAGACATGTTAGATCGGACTTTTATCGGATTGGACTTTTAGCGCGGGAATTAAAGAAAAGCTTATCCGCATCTTTAGACTACGGTACATAATATTAATTAAAAAAATCATTAAAATTTAATTAAAAAGTTTATTTCAAAATTATTACATTTGATTTTGTATCCAAACTAAAAATTAACTTGATTGAAGAATGTATGATGATTTTAAACGGAAAATGTATGAGAATTTTCCATTCTGTTTCCCACAATGTTTGGTTTCAATCAAATGAGGTTGAATTTCATGTTTGACCACAGAAGCTGAGATTATAAAAAAAGAGACTGAGGTATTACAAGGCGAGAAGAAAAATTGTGTTGAAAAAATTTCATCCCTTTCAGTTCTATAACACAGCACCTTTTTTTTCTAATTAAAGTTGAGTCTACCTTCCGTGTGCTCCATCTTCGTCAAGAAATATCCCTCTCTTTTTTCCTCGTGACCTAATGGGCTTTCGAGGTGCGTTTTACCGAAAAACAGAGTCCATTGTGGCCAAATGTTCCAAAAGCTACGTGCATGATACGAGAAGTTTACACTCTGTCGCTCTCTGTGGGTGGCTTTTGGGGTGGATGATTGCCATATGTATATAAGAACTGAAATACTAGAATCATGGAATAAGGGATGAGGAAAGAGCTTTTGTACGTAGTGAATAAGTAAATAATTTGATTTATGTTTCTTCACTTCTAATGCACAAATTCATCCACTTCTTAAACACTGGACCATGTCCGAACTACTTTACCATCTTCATGGCTTTACGTTCCAGTCTCACGAATTCACAGAATAATGGAACTGAAACATTCGCATAAAGAATAGAGTAGATATACCATGTTTCAACTAATGTACTCTCGTCTGGATTGAGATAAAAGTTAAATTCGAAATATTTTAGGTAGTTTTAGATACAAAGTTTTAAAATTGGTTAGTTTAAAGTTGTTGTATTTCAAGTTGTTGAATTTGGGGTTGTTGAATTTAAAAATTGTTGAATTTTTGTGTATAAACTCAAAAATTGTTGAATTTTTATTTCATTTCGTTTATTTTTTTTTTGCCTTTATAGACATTTGTAATGTTTTTCCTGTACTCGGGATCCTCCCTAATGCAGATAATTACATCTGATGCTCGGATCTTCACGATATATTTATCATGCATATAAATATTTGATGTTCTATATAACTTTTGCCCAATGAAAAGCATCTCGACTGAAGTATATGTCTTAAACGGAAAATAAACAATTTTTACACAACTTTTGATTAAAAATTCAACAACTTCTGTCTGAAAATTCAACAACTTTTGTTCAAAAATTCTACAAATTTGGTTGAAATACACAAGGCTTCGCACGATAATAGTGTAGTAATTATGATCAAAATAGTGTTAATTTTTGATCGTGTGACAAAAAATACCATAAAGTTATGTATTTTTTTCACACTATAATAATATGAAAAACTATAATCATTTTATAATAGTGGTAATTTTTAGAATTTTTCAACAGTTTTAAATTACAAAAGATTGTCAAAAAATTTTTAATGACTATAATAGTGAGAAATTTTACACAGATCATATTTAAATAATTAATTTATCCGATTTTACACTATTATAGTGTTAAAATTTTACACATTTTTAAATTAAACAACGTTGTTGAAAATTTTTCAACTAAATGGTAATTTTCAATCACGTGACAATAAATTACCAAATTATTTTGCATTTTTTGAACATTTTTAAATTAAACAACTAAAATGGTCGATTTTTCACTATTATAGTAGTAAAATTTTACACACTTTCTTTACTGTGTAATTCAAGTCAATTTTTTCATTGCATGTCATTTTTCAAAATAAGGTACAATTTTTATTTTAGATTAATCTTGAGTATTGGGTAAAATTTGGTAAAATTCTCAATCATATCTTATACTACTTATTTCTCAAACGAGTTGTTTAAAATTGTTATAAATAAAAATTCAAAAACTTCTAATGAGTTTTAATTAAGTTTAATCCCAATTCGTAATAAATTGGTTGATTTATTTTGAAAATATTTTTTGTTTTTAATTTATGCGGTATAAAATTCGTATAGGGGAAAGTACTCTCCCTTCGCACGTTCATGCCTTCGAATAATGTGATTTTTTTTTACTTTTTCTAAGAGACTTACACATTTCTATTAAATATTAGGTGGCTTATCATCAATTGTTGATAATTCCGTGATAATTTGGTGTAAATCTTTTACGAAGAACAAAAAAAATTCATATTATTCGAAGGCATGAACGTTCGAAGGGAGAACACTTTCCCCTATATATTCTGAAAGTCTTAATTTCCAAACCAGTTTGGTCAAAATCGAAACTCAAGTATCAATACACAACTAGTGTAAAGTGATACAATTTGGACATAGTCTTACAAGTTGGACAATTTGCCGGTACAAGTTGGACATGGTTTTTCTTGATAAATACAGTACAAAGTTTGTTTTTAAGCACAAGGAACCAAATTATAAAATTAAAGCATTAAAAATATACAAATAAACATGAAGTATTAAATTTATCAAGACAAAAAGCCCTGTCCAAATTGTATCATTGTCCAACTTTTACCACTTTACCCTATTCAATTCAATTTACTGCATTTAGAGTTTTGGTTTTTAGATAATTTATGAACTAGTTAGACTAGTTGAAGTTAGATTTCTATAAATTCTTACACTACGGTTCGAGCATAAGTGAGAAAAGGAAACATTTTCCGCACGTGCTTTACATACTTATTAGTCCATCTTGTGCTGAGTTTAGACTGAATTCAAACAAGAAGGCTTTCAAACAATTATATTTTAATTTATGCTCAAGCGTGGGTTTTGGAGAGTTTCTCAACTTGAAGAATAATTAAATTTTCTGCGGTACTTTCACATGTGCATTCCCTTAAAAGTGTAAATTCATCCGTGAAACTTTTCACTTTAATCTTCAAAGAGATTTTTCGCGCCCTCTTACTTCAGTTAAAGTGTGATTATCTCTTTTGGTTCGTTGCTCAAATGTTTCGGTACTTTCGGAAAATTCCACATAAGTTTGTTTACATAAGACTCATTGACAATATACAGCAAATTATAGAATTTTGTAAATTTTATGGTATTATTTATTTACAATATAAAGGGACAGATAATCCTAACCGGCTTATGTAGGTGAGATTCTTAACGTGAGCTAACTCGGAGTGCATGCAAATTCGATTTGGAGCTGAAGTTGGGAGACGCCATTCAGTTATCTTGAATCAAATTCGTGAAATTATACAAATTTTGTAAACCAAAATATCAAGGATTTGGATGAACTGGCACAAAAGTGTTATATGGGTGAAATGTAGACCAGAATGTTCTCTATAATTTTGCCGTAGAACTTGAACTCATCGATTACTCAGAAGCCAAGATAAGCGAGGTTTTTTGTTTCTTAACTCGTTTTTTCATCCAGAGTTCCCCAAGTAGTCATTTGTTGAACTTCAACTATATCAAAGAATTGTTGTATTTTGCGGGACTTTCCATTTAAAACCCTATTTTAAGTGTCTTTGTGGAGTAGAGGCAGTCAAATTGGCATCTGAGTGATTTCAAAGCGTTATTATGGGAAAAATCATTTTTTCACACTTAAACGGCAAAATCGGAGTGATAGCGTAGTCTGAGCGGAAAATGATGTATGGACGAAATGTAGAGACAAATGTGCTCTACAATTATGTTGAAGTAATCATCAAAATCGGTTCAGCGACAGTCGAGATAATTGAGGTTATGTGATATTGGAATTGGTTTTTCGACTGTGGCGCCCCTGGTGTTGGTCCCACGAAGTTCAAATATTCTAGAAAGTTGTAGCATTTGGTGAGATCTTTCGTTTAAGCCCTCATTCATCAAAATCGGTCACATAGAACCGGAGATATGATTTTTTGAATTTCGTGAACTTTGACCCCTCATATCTCCGGTTCTATTGAAACCACAGCGCGCATACGCACCATTTTGGAAACGTCCTACACTGGACTACAACATACTAAAATTTCATTAACTTGCACAATGCCGTTTTTGAGAAAAGTGACTTTGAATTTCGATGAATTTTGACGCTATCACAGCGCCACCTGTGGTGACTTTTTGAACTTCCATCTGAAAGTGCTCATCGAGACGAAACCAAAAAGGTAAAATTTAGGTCGCTATGTTAATTAGAACCGGAGATAGAGGCCGGTCAATGTTCGAACTTTGACCCCTTATAGCTCGGGTCAGGGGTTATGGATCGACTTAAGGTTTTTTTTGTTTGATAGGTATAATCAACGGCTACAACATACTAAAATTCCAGCCCGATTGCATAAGGAATTTTTGAGTTATTTAACTTTTAAGATTTAAAAATTTTCTTTTTAATAATAGCGCCCCTAGCGGTGGTTTTATGAACTTGCGATGTTAGAAGGGGAAGTGGCATTTCACGAGAGCTTTCCAAAAAGCCCTCACTTTTTAAATTCTGATAATTAGAACCGGAGTTATGGCCATTTTAAGAAATTTTTTTTGGACCCTTATAGCTCGGGTCAGGGGGGTCGGGGGACCTTAAGTTTGGTATTGATGGAAAGCTCTAAGGCCTAGCTATAACATACTAAAATTTGGGCCCGCTCGATGCCATAGGGGCGGAGCTATTGAGAAAACAAAAAAAGGGGGGTCTTCAAAATGGCGGAAGGAGGGGTGGGGGGTGGGGGGTCAATGCACCAAGTTGCAATTTTCACCCGATATATAACCTTTGCCGAAAACCGCAAGTCGATATCTCTTTTAGTTTAGGAGCTATTAAGCTCCAAAGAGCGGCCGGCCGGCCGGCCGGCCGGCCAGCCGGCCGGCCGGCCGGGAACGTAAATTAGCCACATATATATTCGTGATCAGGAAGTGCTGAAACACATTTTGGCCAAGTTTGAGGTCGATCGGACGACATGAAATTTTGTTAGGATTATAGTAGGTGAGATTGTTAAGAATCTCACCTAATATAAAGGGATGACACAGCGTCCCAGCTTTGCGAAATGTTTGAACTAGAGGTTTAGATGCTATACGCCAAAAATTTGGTGAATTTTTTGAAATGGAAAAATTCGAACTTCGTGCTGTGATCATCAAGTGCCTTGATTAAATAATTTTAAGGGCAATTCATTATGGTTCAATTTTAAGGACATTCATTACGGAAATGAATTCTTTAATCTTTTATATTATTTTATAGGAAAATGATCAATGACAAAGTCAAGATAATAAGGAAGTATTATATTGTCTTTGTAAATTAAAATCCCAAAGTAGGGTAAAGTGGTACAAGTTGGACAATGGTACAATTTGGGCAGGGCTTTTTTTCTTGTTTTATAATTTGGTTCCTTGTGCTTAAAAACAAATTTTGTACTGTATTTATCAAGAAAAAGCCATGTCCAACTTGTACCGGCAAATTGTCCAACTTGTAACACTGTGTCCAACTTGTAACACTGTGTCCAACTTGTAACACTGTGTCCAACTTGTATCACATTACCCTAATTCCCAGAAAAAAACAAAAAAAACATAGTTTTGGAGGAGTAGTGTGGAAAAAGAACAGGGGTAAAAAAACAACGTCTAGAGATAGAGGTAATGTATTTTTATCGGGTGTTAATATGCTAATATCTCTTACGGTTTGAGCTGCAGATCGGTGCAAATTATAAAAAGCGTATTAGAGTCTAAGAAGTAAAATAACTCTTTTTGAAAAATGATCTTAGAAGGATAGAATAAGAATTTCATTGCCAGTGAGTGGATTGTATTAGGAAGTAGATATAACTTATCCCTTGCTGAAAATTGCATACTCTCAAGACCAGAGTATGCGGTAGAATTCCAGTTCTAGGAATGATATGCAAGCAATATTATGAGAATTATGAAAATGATGGAAAAAGTATGAGGTTGTTGAAGAAAATTCATAAAATAATATCTCATAAAAAATTCAATGTACCAAGAAAAATTTAAATGAATTAAAGATTTCCCAATTTCAAATGTATGAGAAACAAAAACCCCATTCTCTATTTTTTTTTACTGCTTTGAAGCTAAAGCCTTTAACGCTTTAAAGGCTATAGGGTGAAAAATTGGGGGTCAGAAAAAATCACTTTTTCTGACTCCTTAGAGCAAAACATAACTGTAGAAGGCCGTAGGCAAAAAGTTTTTTTTTGGGACACCGGTGTCCCTATCGTCCTTAAACGGTTGAGGAGGATTGAGGCCCCGGTGAGTCACCAATTTTTGACCTTCTCATACTTAAATCGCTAAACAGTAAAGATATGGACATCCACCCTTCGGTGATCCCCCAATAAACAAACATTATCACTTTACTTTTTCTCCTCATCCCCCTCAAATCCCAACCAAAACCATAATTTTTGGTTTATTTCGAAAATGGCATTATCGATTTCTTTTATTTTCAGATATGTTTAGAGGTAGCCTAGGCGAACATTTCATCCAAGCATAACTATGATTGAAAAAATCGCCATTTTGATTTACTGGAGAACAAATGCCAATCAATTTGAAAGGCTCATTTTGAAACCGATTTGGTTAAATTTGGATTTTTTGGAAAGGTATTGAAATTTTAAATCCAGCTGCATCGGTCTTAATCGATAATAATAAATCGGATAAGTACCAATAATTTTTTTTAAATATATGAATCAATTTATTCGGTAATAAACCAGTATTTACGCAAAAACCATACGAAAAGGTATTTCACAGATAGTTCTTTCCCGTGAGTTCGAGCACTTCGTAATGTAGTCTCCAGACTAGAGGTTTAGCACAGTTCCTGAAGGTCTTAAAAACATAAATAACAATTAATTTTATTGGTTTCTCAGAATGTAATTGATTATTTGAACTCAATAATCCAATATGAACACCAAATTGGGTTCCACCAGCAAGAACCAAGATGGGGTTTGGCTTCGGAGGCTGGTCAACAACGCTAAGACGGCGGCAGACGCATGGTAAGGGGGGAAATGTAGAGCTTGAATAAATTTATTATTATTATTATATTATATAAATTTTCCAAAAAATCTTAACTAATAAGAAATTACAGAAGTTAAGCCACATGGTTGAGTCTTAGGTCTGAAGCCTGTTTAAAGCTGTGGCGCTTTTTCATCTTTTTTCTCCTCAAAAAAAAAAAAAAAGAAAATATCGTCAATATTGTACTCTACAGCATCTATGAACGCACGATATAATTAATGAAGTTGGAAATAGTTTTTATAAAATTCACAATTCAGGGTTGCATAGCAAATGTTCTTTATGTAAAATCTTGTTTCAACTAGAATTGGTCAGTAAAATTGGTAAAATTGTTGAATTAAACATAAAGATATCTATTATAAAGTTGCATTGGAAATCTCATATTTTAATAGTATACGTTGTCTTTAAAATTTCTTAGAGCTAAAATTATTAGAGCTAAATTATTCCATAATTTGCTTAAAAGTCACACTTTAAATCAATTAGTGATGTTATTGTATGTATATGGCAATTGGAACTCTATATAGTGTTCTTTTTATCTACATCTTTCCATTGCTCTTATATTTATTAAATTATTTCAAAATATTTTATTTTTGATCAACGTATTCTTGAACCATCACCGCTCTTTCTTTCACATAAAGCATTGTATACAAAATTATAAATAATAATTTGAGTAAATTTAATTATCAAAATACGACTTAATTTCATATCAATAATGATGACTTTCTCAATTTTAACCATTATTCCTATCGCATTTGGTGTAAAATATTCAATTGATGAGTGGAAAACTCATTAATTTTTTTTTAGTACATTTTTTCTATTTCTATCAAAGTTGATGAAGTTTGATTCATTCACAATCAGCACGCTTTTTATTCTAAAAGAGTTCATTAGAAAACATGAAAGTTCATCGGTTAAAATTAAACTTTTGTAACTTTTACAAAAATCGCTCGTGCAGATAGAATCAGTATTGGATGATGCTGAATTATAATTGAAAGCTGTATGGTTAATAATTCTCTAAACATCCAAAATGATTAATAAACCTATAGCTAAGAATTCTTCTTATTCTAATTCATAAATTCGGACATAAAACATTAAAAATACATAGTAAAAAGTCGATTAAGAGTTGAACGGTTGGTTAATTTCGATTACAAGTATAATACCATTGCATTGTCGTGGATTGAGATAAATCTTATTGTCTACAACTTTACAATTAACTCTTATAGTGAGGATCTTCCAAAGAGAGTATAGAAGACAATCGAATTTGTAGTATCCAAGTGAAGATTCCCTTATCTTATTTGAGGTAATTAAAGTACATAAGTTTCTAAACTATTCTCTAACTCTACAGTACGTACATTTAGTCCAACCAGACTATAAACCAAAGTTGAAAATGAATTTGCGGAGAGCTATAATTCGGATATGGGAATATATTAAATCAGTTTCTGTTCCAATATCTGATCATGTCTCGAATAGATTCAAGTTTGTGTAAGATTCTATAGTATTTAAAGTGAATCATGATTAGTATGTTGAAAACTGACCTTTTTAGGCATTTCAAACTTTTCATCTTGGAAAATGGAATTACAGGTTCGTGGCTTTAAGCGTATGTTGACGAAAAGCCTTATGAATAATCTCCCAAATACCTATATGGCGTTAGTAGGTAAGGTTCATGTAATTATCCTAGGGATCCTAGTTCGATTAATGGGAGAATCCCTAAAAGTTCTAAGTAAATATCTTTAACCGTTTACTTTCTAAATTTTTCGACAGACAAACGTACGAAGTGAATAGTTTTGTATTTCGGATAGTTTAGTTTCGGTCTGGACTAGATTTTTTTTTAATTAAAAATCTGATTCTTTAAAATGCATGAAAATGCCCTATCTGCTATCAAAAATAGTTTTGTGTAAAATTTTTCCCACTAATTTTTCTGTGAATCGCATCGTTTTTACATTAATTTTTCTGCAGAAAATCAAAATTTA
The DNA here is from genome assembly GCF_024763615.1 of Phlebotomus papatasi. Taxonomy (NCBI): domain Eukaryota; kingdom Metazoa; phylum Arthropoda; class Insecta; order Diptera; family Psychodidae; genus Phlebotomus; species Phlebotomus papatasi. The sequence goes on from NC_077223.1 coordinate 39,039,775, forward strand.
CCTTGAACTCATATATCAAACGAAATTCCACACGATTCATGTAAATTGTCTCACATTTTTAAAGCTTAAAAGAGGATCATAAATTACACTTCAGGACAAATGGTGAATGAAGTGGTACTTTTTTAACGAGTTGCACCGTGAGAGTTGTTATGGAAGTGCAGAACTTTTAGTAACTTTGAAATCATTGAAGAGCAATATTTAACACTTGAAAAGTAATATTGAAAGATGATTGAAATGGTGAAAAAAAAACTTTCCCTGTTTCAATAGAATTACGGAACAAGGATAACGTTTTTATTATTACGTGAACCTTATAGAACATACAATTCCTCCATTTTTTGGCCCGTTGAAATTTTCTCATTTACCATCTTGGAACCCAAATTTTCAACATAACTTTTCTAAATAAATGATTTCACATTATTTGTTAGTCTGTTCGTCCGTGAAGCCTCTAGGGGAAAGGAGCGTACCTTCGGACGATTTATGCTTCTCACAAAACATTTTTTCAATGTGTTATAAATGAATTTGGCCCATTATAATATTATATTTTAATAGCTAATCTAATGCCTAAAATTTTCGGAAAAGAGCTCTGGGTAAAATTCATAAGGAACATAGAGAAAAAATTGAATTGTCCGAAGCTTAAGTCGTCCGAAGTTAGCGCGCTTTCCCCTACTGTAATGAATTTAATGAAATTTTATTGTCACTTCTACATGATTTTCATTAAATTTTGGATTGAATTGTGAATCGGTTTTAGCATCGGAAAAAATACAATTTGAAAAGAAGTTTGTCGTAAGCTCGAAGCCATGATCAGATCGATTTTTTTTCATATTTTGAATGGTTAAATAGCTTTTTTATTCTATGTAAATAATGCGTAAATTACTCTTGAGTCTTGTGTTATAGCATCAATGTAATGAGTTCATCTTTTCACAAAGCTAAAACGCTTTTTCATCCCATTTTATGGCTGAACCGAACCACTTAATATCAATGCTGCAGAATTTATTTATTAATGTGAGTGGAACTGCATGAGGTGTAAATTTCAATTTCATCAATTTTCAATTGGCTGGTACACCACTTTCGATCGTTTTACATGTAGATTGCATAAGTTTGTTGCCTCATGTGTATATATTCGGGAAACCAGGTGGAAAAAAGGATAGGAAAATTGACTTTGCTTTGCTTCAAAACTCAAAAGTACTTTCGCATCATTTATCGTTTACCGGTTCTCAACCGATTTAAACCGATTCACAAATGAATAAAAAGATTCTACGATTCCACCAAATAGTTTAAATTGTAGTAAAATTGATTTTCGGATAAAAATTACTTATCGGTTCATAACCGGTTCATTATCGATTCACAACCGTTTGAATCCTTGGACAAAAAACTTTTGAGAAAAATCATTTTAAAAGTTCGTTGAAATACATTTAAGGCGTCTACACATTGGGAGCAATTTTCGTCAAAAATTGCGTTTTTGACAGAAATTTGACGTTTCCCCCTACCACGTTGCAGGGAATTTCCTTCAAAAGAGCAATTTTTGACAAAAATTGCTCCCAATGTGTAGAGGCCATTAGATATAAGTTTAGTTACAACTTCAAAACATCGCAAAGTAAGACCTCAAACAACTTTATCCATCCAACAAAATTGACTTCCAAGTTAAAATACTGAATGGATAAAGTTACAAGGAGAAAATCGAATTCTTTATACAATTTATACAATATACAATACAAATAAACTATATAATTTGACTTATGGGCGGGGAGAGAGGTCACCGAAGGCTAGAAGTCGTCATACATCTCCGTTTAGCCTCTAGATCAAAAAATATATTCGACAAATAAATAAATTTTTACGAACCCCATATATTTATCAATTACAGATACTTAACGGACTCACTACAGTTTCAGATTAACTGGGTTCAAAATTTCAAGATTTTAATTTGTTCATGAAAAATTTAACATCGAAAAAATTTTCGGTCTCGAAAGAGCTGTGGGGAAATATTATCCCATATTCTACTTTCACAACTACTCCGAAAGTAAAACAAAATCTCTGAATCTGAATTAGTTTTTTAGACAACATAAAAATACATTGTTTTAAATCAGAGGTGTGCAAGAACCTTTGAAACCGAATGAACGTCAAAATAAGTTTGCTCTGGTAGCGTTTTGACCATTGACGTACAAGTTTCATTTGACGTTTGGTCGGTTTCAAACGATTCTTGCACACCTCTGTTTTACATAGTAGGGAAGGGGAGGAAAAAGGCAAGCAAAAAAGAGGTCGTGAGGTAGTCTCTTATTTTTATGAAAAAAAGAATCACCGAAGATTTGAGGTTAATATCTCTTACGGTTTGACCTGCATCTCGGCATTAAGTTGAAAAAAATAACGGATTATATCTACTGTTTTCTTTTTTGAGTTCGATCAATAAAATTACCCATTTATAAATTATCATGTTTTAGCATGGAAAAACATATAAGAATGGATTGCAATTAAATGAACTATAATTGACATGTTGTTGTGTAATTTGTTAAATACATTGGTTATAATCTTACCGCATTGTTATTTGCAATTTGAGTGCATTTTCAAATTTCAATAGTTTATTTATCAGACCACAAAGCACATATGCATAATGGGCAGTGGTCTAATTTCGTCAATATTGTCAATCAATCTGCAATACTAATAAACATATTTTGCGCACTATTTACACGATTGTCTGATGATAAGGTTTTGCCTTTATATAAAGCTAGTGATAAGCTAATAAGCAATAACTTTCTATTCTAAGCTAAATAATAAAAGCTTATAAAATTGTAGTAAAACTTTTTGGTCAATAGGGGAGACTGGGGCAAAATTTGTCGAAACGAAAATTTCAATATTCACTATTTTATAAAATAAAAGATACTGAGGCTTGAAATTTTTATTATAGATAGCTTTCATGAACCTTCTTAAACTTACAAAGTATCAAGGGATTCCAGGAAGGATTATGTAAAATAAAAAATAATGAAATTTTAAGTCCTATTCTTGGAATATTTGGCTTACAGAAAAAATATCTTCGACAAAATTGTAAAGGAATAAATTTCCTATAAAAATATGTCTATTTGATTTAATATTTGCGAGAGTAAAACGTCACAAATTATCCAAAGACTAACAAAATTTGCCCCAGCTATTTTGAGAATCTCCACAAAATCGACTTTTAGAAAATGATTCGAAAATCACATTTCTTTCGAGATAAAGGAAAATAGTCTTCTGCAATGTTGTAGAGCAGTAAATTTCCTATAAGAATAAGCTCATTATAAAACGTTTAAGTTTTCTCAGAGCTCGTGAAAGAATTAAATATGCGTTTTGTCAAGGTTTGCCCCAGTCTCCCCTATAATAGCAGATTTTAACATTAATACAACTAAATTGGTTAGTATTTATTTTAAAATCCCAGTAAAAAACGAAAACGTTAATCCTTTTTAATCAAACTGATGTTTTTATTAGGGGTCTATCTGAGAGCTGATTGTAATCTGATCTGACAAGAGGATTTAAGGTTTCTCAATTTTCCCTATGCCAAGAATATTTTTGATTACCATATTTCATTTTTACCAAGAAGTAACTCATTTCCATTTTTCTGACAAGGGTTTCTGTTTCTTGTTTCTCGGATTTCGCGATGCAAAAATTTGGTTTCTCGGGTTTTACGATGCAATTTTTGGGTTCCTCAACTTTCGTGAAGCGTTTCTTGGACAATTGACAAGGGTTTCTCCATATAAGTTACCTCTTGATTTTTACTAACCAATTTTACTAAAATTTCCTGGTCTGCTGTTGCCTTAAAACAGTCTTTTCAATATTAATTGATGATATAATAAATGAAAATCAGGTGATTTAACATTTATTTTAAGATTACTGTTTTTAAGATTAATTACATTCAGAAAAGTAATATTTGGTGTGATTTAGTAGTCGAAAAAAGTTGTTTAGGACTAATAGTATTCCACAATGTTGACTAAGTTTTCCAGTTTATATTAAAAGAGCAAAGTTTTCAACTTGAACATTGCACAACAGAAAGATGAAAGGAGAATGTTTGATTAAGTGAGTGTTCTACATAATCTGGAAAATTTGACTATCATGCAGAAATGTAATAAGCGAATATGTTTGACCGAAATAAAGCAGAAACCAGGCGACCTAACAAAGGCCTCAAGGACAATACTCTACAAGTCTACAACTCGAGATTCAATGAAGCCAAACAGTGTTCTACTGCACTAAATTAGGTGTATTACAAGTTCTGCAATTTTGCTCGAGCATAGAGAGAGAACAATATGGTATATAATTCATTGATTTTAAGTAGGGGAGACTGGGGAAAAAGTTATAAATTAAAAATTTCGAAATTCAGTATCTCTCAAGACATTCTTACACATTAGCTAAGTATTGGTATTCGAAAGCTTCACAAAGTGCTTCAGTAAGGGTGATCTTAGAGCCGTGAATTTCTCACATGAATAACTCACCATCTCAGAAATCATAACCTGGGGTGGAATGATAACTTTTCTATGCTATCGAATCGATAGTAGCGATAAATTTATTATATCTGGTAAATAAAGCGTATGTAGACTCTTTACGAATTGATGGACCATTTATTGTGACATTCTAAAAGGAATGTGCCTTTCGACAAACATCTACATTAGTACTGCAGCTATTGTCTAAATTTTTCGGAATCGAAAGTCGATACTATCGAAAAGGAGTTATGGAGTTATCGTAGCGCCCCCGTTTTAATAATTTTTATTACAAATATTTTATAGGGGACATGGCAGGGGCCTCACGACATTAATTTTTCCATACGTTTCTGCACAGAGACACTGAAATCTACTGGAAAGTTTTTTCCTAAAAACAATTGACGTATCAGTCAGATATATTTCGAAATTTTGCATTAAAAGCTATCTAAAAATATATATTTCATAATGTTCACCGAAATGAACTGTGAGCAAATTTGTGTACGTCGCGGTGCAATATCTGCAAAATTTTTATAAGGAAAAGTGAAAAATAGCTTCACTTTTTATTAAGTTTGATGGGCCCCTGGGACATGGAATAAAAGGGTTTGCCACTCACACTATGAAAAAAATAGTTTGCAAAAATTTGCATTTGGATGCAAAAATTGATTGATTTTGGGGAGCAGCTGTAAATTAATCGAAAAATTTGCAATTGGATCTAAATATTTTCATTTGGGTGTATTTTTACAAATTATTGTTCTCTTTATGCAAATTTTTGCCTACAACTGAACACTATAGCTGCGCCATCTACACTGAGACATCATAAAGCAAATTTAGTTTTCTTGTCTGCCGTATAGACACAAAATCGACGTACCCGAAATATTAATGAATATGCCAATTGCACTTAACAGTTTTAATTTTACTACGATTATACACATTTTTTTCACAATAAATTTTTCACACTTGCTATTATTATTGAATTTCTTGGAAAATTTTGCCAGTTTTAACTCAATCCAAGACTAATATTTGTAAAAATTTTAGCCGTCGGATTATTGATAAATGAACCATCCGACATGTCAAAAACTTTTGCAATGGGGATGCAACCTCGCGAATAAATCTTTAAATATTTCAGTATTGAAGTCTTTTGGATACAAAATATTTATCACACAACACTCCAGGGACTTGAGCAAGCCCTCTGAACCACAAAATTTAATTTTGCAAATAAATAATTTGAGCAATTTTCCTGCAAAACACTGCTCAAATTTCATTTAATTTCTGTCGGCACTGTCTTTTTCCGAACTACAACACAAATCTCTACCGGAAGAGCTTTTCTTCCCAATTTCCACTATTATAATTATTGAGAAACATGCGAAAATTATCTCCACTTTGCAAAATAATTCTAAAATGAATTAATATTTTGTCTGCCATTTGACAATTCTGAGTGACACAGCGACACTGACACTGGAAGCCGCTGGAAAGTGCTCATTTTTCCACAAAATTGACCTCCTTTTGCAAAAAATTGATCTCTTTTTGCAAAAAGTTGGTTGGAAAATGGGTTACTAAATTTTTTGGTTAATTTACATGGAGTGACGACCAACTTTTGACATCCTTTTGCAAACTATTTTTCTCAGAGCAGGTCACAATGGTTGCCCCGATCTGCCGATCATGGAACGTTTTACAAGGAAACTTCAGTTGTCTGAAACTAGACCATCATCCTCTATCTCTGCAATTTAGGGAACATTATATGAGGATTTAATACATCATTTATGATTTATGGGTGCATATCAATATTGATGCTGATAAGCACTCAAAAACAGTATCTAAGGTAATTTTGCAGAGCTCTCAACCCGCGAACTCGAGCATTCTGCTGAACTGGAACACTCTGTCACTGTCTTTCAATTAAATTTTATCTATTTAATCACAAAAGCATTATCTTGAGGTACTATATTCTGTTCTTTGATATTCCATTGAATATTCATTGCATCATAGTGCATGAAATTTCAACAGGGTATCAATGCTATTGACTCAGGTGAAATTCTATAATGATTAAGTTTACACTCAGGGAAATGGATCTGGGAGCCGGGGTTAGAAAAAGGGGTTAAATTTGCACCATGGCAATCGGGGTTTAGATTCACACCAAAAAAGCAAGAAAAAAGTGAAATCCACACCAAGTTTGCTTAACAAAAATTAACTCTGCCGAGTGTTAATTCCACACCATTCATACTAGACGTGAAAAAGCACACAAAAATTAGTCTTCGTCGTCCAGGATAGACACAAATATATTTCGTAGCAATTTAATTTTTTTTTGTCTCATTATAGTGTGCAAAAAGCATGAAAAAATATATTATTTAGGAAAATAATTCGTTATAGGAGATTTAACACTCGTCGAGTGTTAAATTTATACCTCTAGCAAGAAGGGAAAGAAAATGCAAGATGAGTGTGAAAATTGCACTTATATAGTGTTTTTTAAACACCTTCTTGGTGTTGTAGAACAAGAGGAAGCCTGTAGTTTTTCGTATTCCTCATTTGGTTTCAGTCTCCCATCTGCATTCATTAGAAACAATACACCGCGTGCCCGCGTGAGTTCATGTCTATTTTCGCCAAAAAATTGTGTAATAGTTTATATTTCTGCATGGAAAAAGCGGTAAGTATGCAAATTTCTTTCAAATATTGTGAACAAAGTGAAATATTTGCTAGGAAAACCAAAAATTATCTGGTTTCCAATGAAAATGTTTTAAACAAATTTTTTTACTTAAAAAAAATTTAAACAAATGCTTGTGTTTTTTTAAATTAATTAATTAATCCTGTTCTGTGGTTAAAAACTATGCGAGGATAAAATTATCAAATAAAATAGCACTTGTAATGACTGAATAATCTAAAAAAAAACGTACCAAGCGAACAGAATTCTGTTCAATCACTTTCTAAAAAAAAAGCTACAATTGGAAAATATTATTACAAGCGGCACAGAATTTTAATGCTGCATGACTTCTTTATATTTTGTGACTGATTGAGTTTATTTATTTTATGACTTTATTCACAGTTTCGCTGAAAAAACTTTGTTTGAGATGACTTTATCACGGAAATTGGTGATTCTCTAAATCAAACTACAAATGGTGCAGAGAACAACATTAGAATTGCAACTATTGCAACGATAGTATCTTATACATAATCAATGGAGATACTTTGGGCCTTCCACGACGGTGGGGTAAACCTGACCCTAGCTGAGAAAATTCTCGGGGGTAAGTGATATTTTTTTTATTGAAATTTTATTATTCATTGTTTAGAATTTGATTTTTTTGCTTCTTTTACGAGTGTTAGATTTCATTTTTGAATAATTATTACCTATCTAATTATAAAGTCTGTAAAATTCTTATTCTTCTTATTTTCTCACTCCGTCCCCTTCTAACAAAAACCATTTTTTGGGGTTGCACAAAAACGCGTTATGCGATTTTTTTTTTTCATTTTTGGATATGTTTTAAAGATCATCTAGGTATACACTTCGTGGTGTTCGTACACTTCGTAAAATTGAATAATTTTCCATAGCGGTTTTTCAAAGCCAAATCATAAATGGCTCGAAAAAGCGTGTTTCTTACCCGAATTGTATCATGTTTGGGCTCGTTAGAAAGACTTTGGAGTTCCTGGTAATGAACCGCTTCATAACTGATAACTAATTATTTCGGGCATTAAATAAATGATCAGTAAAAAGTTAAAATTGAACAGTAACAAAAAAATTTTTAACAGTGATATTATAGTCCAAATTTTGGCACAGGGAAAATAAAGCGCTTTTCTTTCTATCTGCAACAATTTTGAATGTTAAATTTATAACAAAAACCCATTTTTGTTAAGATTTAAGTTTTTACTGACCATAATTAGATATTTTACTGCTCATTTTTTTTTTATTTTTTACTGCCCATTTTGAATTTTTTACTGCTCGTTTGTTTTTTCTATTATTTTGTAAAATTCAATTATATTTCTCCTAGTTATTGTGAGTAATGTTTTGAGAGATTTCGGTTCAGAGTTTATGTATTGTTTTATTTATAGATTTTTTTATTTTCTCTAAATTCAAGGGACTTTGGATGTCTTCTCATCTGCACAAGATGTTGTAACTTGTAACTTACGCTGAAAGTCGTAAAAAGGAACTATTCTGGACTCACAGGAAAGCCACTACCTGCGGAGAGCCATAATCTACTATTGGAAACTATATAAACCAGGAGGATTGTTATTAAATCAACTATATATAAAATGTAAAACTTTCTGGAGGACGTGGATTTCAATAAAAATATTAGAAAAATATTTTCAAAACAGCTATATTTTTTATTGAGATAGGTGTAATGTATACACCCAAAGGGGGTACTAATATTTACACTGCGGACGGTGGTATTATAAACATCAGCGAGGTTTAAATATTTTAAATACCATTAGTGTGAAAATAACCCTCGATGGGGGTTTTTAATTTATTTCATGGCGTCGGTGTAAAATCCACACTCGATGGGGTTTGATTTGTTTTATTCAATATTTTTAACCCCCGCCTATTACCAAATTTACTACCGGAGAGGTTTGGTTGATTCGGGGTTAGAATTTGGTGTGAAAAATAACCCCCGATTTGTGCATATTTCACACCCGAATTTTTCTCAGTGTAGTTGAATTTTCTATCATAGAATAGTTTTCAAATTTGTATGACGACCACAAAAATGCCTATAGATAGATGCTTTAGGTGATACAGTGCCCAACTCGATTAATACATTAGTAAATCAGAGTTGGGTATTTATCAGGTATTTTATTAAACTCAGCTATATGGAAATAGTACAATTTACACATAGCGGGTTTTAGGAATGGTAGGGGATAGTTGGCATGGTTTAGTGCGTTAAAGAACTTTAGTTTGGTACACCCATAGGCAAATAGGAGTTCATTGAATTGAATTGAATTTTATTCATGCCCAAAAATACAAAGTAGTTATATAGGACTATATTATCTTGTTATCATTACCCTATTACTACTATCATTATCTATGATTATCTTATTGATTCATTGACTATCATTATCTTGTTATGATTGTATTTTTTTTTTAATTTGTGTGAAAAATATTTAACATTATCAAAAAGGTGGCTGAAAAAGGGTATAGAGAATTCTGATATCTTTATACAGTAGACTCTCGCTCAATCGGTTCCTTTTCAATCGGGCGACAAATTTTGTTGACAATTTTCAAGTTTAATTATGAAGGTAATTTACTCAAATTTGCTGTAGTTCTTCCTATTTTATCGTGATTCTTTATAATTGAGCGTTTTTTGTGGAATTTACAAAGGCTTTGATGTTCAATTCTATCGCTAAACCGGATGACATTTTGCCCCATATTCCCGATTGAGAGAGAGTCTACTGTAGTTAAAAGAAGTTCAGTATCTTCTAATCTCATGCCAAATAATTAATGTTAATTTTCAGTGCAATAGTTATACAAACACGCAATTTTGAGATCTCATGAGCAAGAATATTAAATAAGTTGACGTTCTAGAACTTGTGACAAAAAATTAATCAAAAATTCACCAATCTTTTGCTTCTGAAAGGTGTGTCTGTCTCTTTACGTTGAAATACTTTACCGCAAACAGCCCAAGAATTTCCCATGGAAAATCAACCCAAATCATTCCAACGAAGCCTTGAGAGCTGTTACAGTCGTTGGAGGTGCAGAATTAAAATTACCGGCCACAAGAGACGTTCTGAAATGTTGAAATGCTGAACACAATTTTCTGAGAATGTAACTTCTCCCTATGGGAATACCACGTAGTGTATTGGGTGGCTGTCTCTTTCGTTTTTTTCCCACTACAGAATATAAACATAGCTGGGAGTTGGGGTTTAGATGGGGGGAAATGTCGAGCTGAAAATGCCACAGGGAGTCTCATTTAGTAAAAGATGCTCCGGAAACAGGCTACGGAAGAATTGAGAGACACTTTCCCATGGAATATTGTTTAAATTTTGCAGTGCCAAGATTTTTTATGAAGATGTGTGATGTGCATAATCCAGTCTGAAATACGAAGAATGTGTACACTTATCATAGAAGTAAATTAACCTGAGAAAAAATTACACTTCCCGTTAAAACAATATATCTACGACAATTTGATTGGCCATTACCAAAGATAGAACTTAAACGGTTGGAGATAGTGACTTTGAGTCTGCGGAGAACCCTCATCATAGATCGAATTCCCTATAAATAACATAATACATCTACAAAAACCTTTTCAAAATATAATTTTCAAAGTGTGATAACTCCTGAATGACAAGACTGTGATTTTCAAATACGCGGTATAGTTTTTTAGTCTTACTGAAATAATTTCCGAAGAGTTCTTATACATATTATATAGCACAATATAAATAACACTCTGCTTGGGTGACAGCAAGGAAATAGTCACAAAGTTTGGGTTTGCAAATAAGGATTTAAAGGAAAGATATTCACATTGAACTTTCGAATGTATAATAAATTGCGACAATGGATTTTCCGCAAATCCGACGAGTTCTTTACCATCCTTATAAACCAAAACGCATTCCATTTTCTTATTTAAGAGGCAATTCGTAATACTTGGGAGTCCGTGACAAACCATTGAAGAATTCCATTCAGTCACTGATGGTGCTAATTTGCATCACTTTTTCCGGCTTTGACTGAATCCACTCTCAGACTCTTTTGTTCATTTGCAATCGACAACCACAAATGCGTTTCGAAGGGAAATTCATTATGGGCCTTTTGTAGTCACTTTTCCATTCACAGATCCTTCATCATTTTACCAAGCATCGCTGTTCTGTATTTATATTCATCCGCCAATTCTTTGAGCTTTTTATTCTGTGCGAATGCTATCGATTTGCTTTAAGGATTGCTTGAGGATTTAAAAGATACTTCAAACATTTTTTTCTTCAGTTTGAGAATTTAAAAAAAATCACTCTAGGGGGAGGTGGCTACTTTGAGCTGTGGGGCTACATTGTTATACGATTTTTTCATATATTTCTAATGGAAGTTGGATTTTAACATGATGTAATTTGGATAATTGTAAGAACCAGTTTCATTTAGAAATAGGCGAAAATCTCGTATAATAATTTAGCCCCACAGCTCAAAGTAGCCGCACTTCCCCTTCCCCCTTTAAAGAAACACCTCAAGTTACTCGTTTTCCATTTTTAAAAAATTGTGAAAATTGAGAAAGGAAAAAAAATTGAAAAATCTTTGAACTTTAATTTTAATTTTTAAAACTGGATTTCCCAATCTCGAGATATTTAAGCCTTATTTCGTCTTTTGAATAAGTTATATGGCACTGTATCAATAAGTAGTAAAAATTGAACTTGGTCATCAAAAAAATTAAACTGAAAAACTTTAAGTCAATTTTCCCTGAAATTATGAGTAACAACCGTATGTTCACATTGTTATCAAAATAATTTCAAAAACCAAAAATTTCCGAAAATTCAGCTTCTCATTCTCGAAATCGCGGAATGTCATTCAACTCGATAACAAATTACATGGGCCCACTGTACTTAAATTGGGAACATGTGCAAGCGCATCAGTGACTTTGTGGTTACATGTGAAAAGCAATAAATCTCACGTAATTGCGTTGAAAGTGATAACAGTCATTGCACATTATGTTAGTAAGGCACAAAAAAATTGTCATGGCCAAATTTAATTTTCAGCTAAGAAGGAATGATAAAGCATCCCAACTTTGCTGAATGCTATTCCGAAAATATTTTCAAAATATTAAGAAAAGTCTTTAGTGGTCAAACTCATCAAAAAAATATTGTACTCACAAGTTTGACAATTTCGCAAAGCATTTTTTGACTGTTTAAATGTTTTTTTTAATAATAACCCTATTAACTGGTATACAATAGCTTTCAACCGATTAAAGAACCACTCAAAAGATTACTGATAAAAACTTAGAAGTAATACTATTGAATATTGTGCACAAATTAATTATCAGTTTTTACCGTACCTCAAAAGACATTTAAAGAAACTGATTATAACGGATACGTAAAGAACAGGTATTGGACAAAGTTAAGAAGGCTGTAATCCCGAACACCAAAATCCTTAGAGCCAAAATTCCGAAAACCAAAGTTTCAAAAACCAAAAACCTTAATACCGACTCGAAAGGACTAAAGTTTTGAAAGCCAAAATCCCGAATGGTTAAAACCTTTAAAGTGGCGAAATTATAAGAAGGATATTATGTGGAATAATTTTCCAATACACAGAAAATTGTCCTTGGTTTTTAGTAAACACGTGAGTAGGATTAGCTATGACAGAATTCGGGATTTTGGCTTCGGTTTTATGGCGTTCAAAATTTGGACTTTTCGAGATTTGTGGGCTTTTCGAAATTTTGACAAAATCAGGATATCGACCCATTCGGAATTTTGGCACATTTAAGATTTTGGCAAATTCCAAATTTTGGTCCATTTGAGATTTCTACCCATTCGGGACTTTGGCTTTTTGGTTTATGAGCCATTCAAGATTTTGACTTTCCGGATTTTAGTTTTCAGGATTTTAACCGGGACCCGTAGATCATTCAAAAAAATTACACAGTTTTCCAAGACTGTTTTTAATTTCTTCAAATTTCTTCAAGCCATTCAAGCAATACCTTCAATACAGAATCTTTTGAACCTCTTGAATTAAGGGGCCACATGGGTCAAAAAACTGGAAAACACTGAAGTTTCTCTATTTTTTTGACATGAAAAAAAATTATTTTAATTTAAGTTCTTAAACATATAAAAGTACAACTTTGAAATATATTTTCTGAAATTTTCATTTAAAAATCTTTAAAATTCAGCCGTTGAGACCTCATTTTTGGAGACTTATTTTAAAGAAACATGCTTTCCGTGTACAAAATTTCTCAGTGTATCAGAAATAAAAAAACTAAATATTTTCTGTTAGCTGATAAGTTAATCTCGTATTTAAACGGTAAAATATTTTTAAGGTGAAATTTGGATTTTTGGCAAAATTTTATACAAAAAAAAAAAATTTTCGGCGAATTTTATCTCACGTTTTGTCTTGTAAAATAAGTTCACTGAGAAAAAAAGAGAGTGCGATTAACTTTTTACCTCAGAACTTTAACACTTCTTAGGTGTAGACATATATCAACATTTTTTAATGTTATTTTTACACCTTTTTAAGGGTAAAATGAACATGAATAAGGGTAACTTTAACCCCTAATACACATAAAAAGCATAATATTTACACCGATTTTGGATCAATACTGCAGTGTAAAATTAACATTTCCGTTATGTTATTTTAACTTTTTCGGATTTCTCTCAGTGTTGTGATCAAGATAAAAAGAATTTATCGTTCAAGTACGAGTTAACCTCATTAGCTAACAGGAAATATTTAGTTTTTTGATGTCAGATCAACTATGAGAAATCTTGTCCACCAAAAACGATGTAATTTCTCAAAAACTGTCTGAAAAAATCATATCCCAACGGAAGAATTTTTAAAATTTCAAAAAATATAGTTAAAATGTTATACTTTTATATTCTTAAGAACTCGAATTAAATTTTTGTTTATTATGTTGAAAAAAGATATCAAGAAGATATGCTGTTTCTTTTTTAGAATGCGCGACCCACATAACCCCTTAAGTTCAGATAAGCTTATGGTAGCTGATATTCGTAGTTTGCAATTTGGAATGCGTACATGTTTGATTTCTAATATTTTAGAGGTGAAGTATCCTACATAGCCAATTTTACTAGTTACTTTAAATTAGGCTAAAACAATGGTAAGTAAAGAAGAGAAATTTAGTAGGTAAAAAAAATCAAATAAGTAAAAAACAAGGTAAAAAATCAAACTTGGTAAGTAACACTCAAACTGGTGAGTAAAAAAAATAAAAATGGTAAGTAAAAAATTCAAAAATAGTAAGTAAAAAAATCAAATATAAATATAAAATATATACTTTCCAGAAATTTCCCTTTGCCTCACGCAGAGGGTGAAACTAATAATTTTTCAAAACACAGAAAATTTCCCGAATAATTTTCGGAAACATAGAATATTTTTCTTTGCCTAAACAAGCAATACTGAAAACTTCCCAAAACACAAAAAAAACTTCCCTTTGCTCCAACAGGCGAAACTGATAACTTTCTAAAACTTGGAAAATTTCCCTTTGCCCCAAGGAGCGAGATTAATAAATTACCAGAACACAGAAAATTTCTCTTTGCCCCAAAGAGCGAAATTAATAAATTCCCAAAACACAGAAAATTTCCCTTTGCCCCAAAGGACGAAACTCATAAATTCCCGAAACAGAAAATTTCCCTTTGCCCTAAAAGGGCAAAATTCATAAATTCCCAAAACACAGAAAATTTCCCTTTGCGCCAAAGGGCGAAACTCATAAATTCCCAAAACAGAAAATTTCCTTTTGCCCTAAAAGGGCAAAATTCATAAATTCCCAAAACACAGAAAATTTCCCTTTGCCCTAAAAGGGCAAAATTCATAAATTCCCAAAACACAGAAAATTTCCCTTTGCCCCAAAGGGCAGAACTAATAACTTCCCGAAGCACGGAAAATTTCCCTTTGCCCCAAAGAGCAGAACTAATAAATTCCTGAAACACAGAAAATTTCCCTTTGTCCCAACAGGCGAAACTGATAACTTTCCAAAACTTGGAAAATTTCCCTTTGCCCCAAAGGGCGAAACTCATAAATTCCTAAACACAGAAAATTTTCCATTCTCCTAACAGTGCCACATTTTGATTTTTTTATCAGCCAATTTTGATTTTTTTTTACTTATCATTTTAGATTTTCTTACTTACAATTTTAGATTTTTTAACTTACCGTTTTTGATTTTTTTTACTTACAATTTTTCATTTTTACTTACCATTTTACCAAAATACTTATCATTCTGCTGCAGCCTTTAAATTATATATACTGCTCTACTGGTTTCTTTTTGAGTTCGAGCAGTAAAATATGTGGATTATAATTATATGTATCCTCCTCTTTGTATAATTCGTGCAACAGTATGTTGGAATTCATTTTGCTATAGTAAGGTAGAAGGTTTTCCACTCGATAACTCAGACAATATTTACGTCTTCCATGATGAGAATTTACAAAGTTTTAGAATAAATTTTTTTGGAGACTCCCCAAATATGTTTGTGTTGAGGGCCTCTCTTTGGACTTTTGGAATTCCCATGTTATATTTCACAAATAGTTTCTATTGCATGTCAAGCTAAATATTTGGGATGTTTTTGTGCATTTGTCATTCAAATTAAACTGAAACATGTTACACGATTGTTAACTTCTTGGTCAAATGCAATTCTGCATCTATCACTGAAATTGTCAGAGATTAATGTTGGAGAATGTAATCAATATGGGAAGCGCAGCAAATGCTATTTTATCAATTTGAAATAGTGGAACCACAATGAAGAGTGCTGTCCACAACTTGTTTTATTTTAATTAATCATCCAACAGTATAGGGTTGTATAAAATCATGCTACTATTATTGCTCGATTTGATCGATCATTGAGAATAACAGAATGATTATTTGCAATATCCAAGACCGTTTAAAATTCCATGATGTAAATATACAGGCAAGCTGATCAAATACGAACCATCGTACGATTTTAGGAGTTCGTAATTGAGGATCTCGATTGTATCATTTTGTTTTACCTGTTTAAAAAAACCAAAAGCACGAATCGACTTTTTTGAACGATATTACTGAAGTATTATAAACTTTACAATGTACATATGCAAAATTGAACGATACTTATGGGGTTAAAATATGATGTACACTGTAATGCCGTATACGGCAACGGTGCACGAGGTGTACGAGCTTATGCATATTATATATGCAAATACATATACATATATGTATATGTATATTGTATAAAGGAATAAAAAACAAGGCCTAAAACGTGATGTTGCGAATTTACGTTCTCAATTTCACCACTAATCTCCATATTATGAAATTAATCCAAAAATTTTGTAACCCACCACGAAAGTGGGAAATATGTATTTGTAAATGCCAAAATCCCGTGGTTGTACGTTAAAATATTACCCACCCTGGAGTGTCAATAAATGATGTGATTTTCCTCATCTAAGGGACACAGCCTCAGTGTAATCCCCATTCTTCGGTCTCGCATAATTCATTGCTAAAGTGGATTAGCTGTAAAACATGAATTGGGTCTCTTTTGGCATGTTAAATTGATGCGAAGCCCTCCATCTTCCATCCAAAATGAGGTGTCTTGTCTCACAAAAGCTCCGGTCAAAATTGTTGAGGGATTAACTGTAGCAGAAATGGGAAGAAATCCATCAAGATTATCCGCGCAAAAAGTCCAATCAATATAATTCCTTACTGAAGCACTAGCATTGAGAGTAAAAATCACTTCCAGAGAGTTCAGTTATTGCTTGTGGTTTCTTATGATCACAGCGTATGTTGTTTTCTGGTAAGATCACCACGCTTAATCACCAATCAAATTTTAGGAAATAACTTTATGAATTTCCTTTATCACGGTTATGATGTCTTAAAATATTTAACATTTAAACATTTTTATTTATAAAATGAAACATTCGATTTCAATGCAGCTGAAAACAGATCTATTTTCAGCTGAATTGTGCTAACCTTAAAACAACACTCGCGAAGCAGGGCCATTTCCGTATATTTGGTTATCACTTTTTGTTCGAGAACTGCTGACTGGTCAGCATATTTTTGCTAATAGTTTCAGCAAAAATACGCTGAAAACTCTGGTTTTTCCAGCTAACTGTGTTGCCGAATCTTAAACGTAACTACACATCAATTTTAATTTTGACTTACCATTTTTATGAAAATACTGGCCAATTTACTAGGGAAGACTGGGGCAAAAAGTAACAAAACGGATATTTTATTTTTTTACAAGCTACTCGAGCGCTTCAAAAATTTCTAATTAGTGCAGTTTTATAGGAAATTTACTGCTCTACAACTTTGTGAAAGTAATTTTCCTTTATTCTGTAAGGAAATACATTTTATCGAGCTGTTTTCTAAAAGGTAATTTTGTACCCAAAAATGCTGGAGCAAATAGGACCAGGCGTACCAGGTATGGGATATTATCACATTTTGATTTTCTTTATTACGAGCTTTCGTAAATTTAAAAAAAAATAGCTAGGTGACATTTTTATAGGAAATTTATTCCTCTCCACCTTTTTAAAACACCGTTTTCTCTGTCTGAACGAGAAAAGCGCTTTTCAAGCTATTTTAGAAAAAAACACGCAAGAGACTGCTAATCGTTTGACCAATGAAAGCAAAAAGCGGCGAGATGCGGAAATGATGTTTCTTCTCGTGATGAGACGTCAAAAATTGCTTCAGTCTTTGTTACTTTTTGCTCCATACCTTTTGTTACTTTTTACCCCAAGTGGTCATTTTTAATATAAGGGTTTCTGGAGAAAAGAATCTTTGTAAAATTCTAAAATAGATAAAATAGATAGTGGTTTCGTATTCAAAGAATCCACATAATTTAGGAAATACTTACCAGTGCATCAATTTCGGAAAATAAATAGGTAAAAATTGATATCTGTTGCAAGGAAAACATTTCAAAAATATTGCTAAAAATTTCAATATTTTTTATTTTCTGAATTCCTTGTTCGAATTCCAAGAAACTTACGACTTTGAAGAAGGTCTATGGAGGCCATCTATGGAAAAAATTTAAGCCGCTATCTCTTTTATCTGGAAGATATTGAATTTTCAAATTTTCAATTTGTGACTTTTTACCCCAGTCTCCCCTACATCTATTAATAATCTAACTTAATTTACAAGGGCTTCAGTGATATATGTTTTCCATTTCATTTCTAAGTCTATGAAATTATTTATAAAGAATCACTGTAACCATAAACTTATCGGATCTTGCAATATATCCATACAATTTAACTGATTGTTTAGTTCATTTTAATCAGTTGAAAGATTTTACCCATTCTGTGATTGTTTGCAATGTTGAACCGTCGAACGTTCAATTTTTTTTTCAAAGTTACAAATGGATTTTGAGCAAATGAAATACAGAATATGAATTGGAATTGCGGTTTTTACAGTACACTGGGTTGTGTTTTCTATATTCCATCTGATAAGTTTCTTTTTTCATTTTTTATTGTTAGTGTAGGAAAGGCAAGGCGTAGCGTAAAAGGGACAGATAATCCTAACCGGCTTATGTAGGTGAGATTCTTAACGTGAGCTAACTCGGAGTGCATGCAAATTCGATTTAGAGCTGAAGTTGTGGGACGCCATTCAGTTATCTTGAATAAAATTCGTGAAATTATACAAATTTTGTATTTAAACCAAAATATTAAGGATTTGAATGGAGTGACAGAAAAGTGATATATGGGTGAAATGTAGACCAGAATGTACTCTATAATTTTCTTATGGAACATGATCTCATCGATTACTCAGAAGCCAAGCTAAACGAGGTTTTTTGTTTTTGAACTTGTTTTTTCATCCAGAGTGCCCCAAGTAGTCATTTGTTGAACTTCAACTATATCAAAGAATTGTTGTATTTTGTGGGACTTTCCATTTAAAACCCTATTTTAAGTGTCTTTGTGGAGTAGAGGCAGTCAAATTGGCATCTGAGTGATTTCAAAGCGTTATTATGGGAAAAATCAATTTTTTCACACTTAAACGGCAAAATCGGAGTGATAGCGTAGACTGAGCGGAAAATGATGTATGGACGAAATGTAGAGACAAATGTCCTCTATAATTATGTCGAAGTAATCATCAAAATCGGTTCAGCGACAGTCGAGATAATTGAGGTTATGTGATATTGAAATTGGTTTTTCGACTGTGGCGCCCCTGGTGTTGGTTCCACGAAGATCAAATATTTTAGAAAGTTGTAGTATTTGGTGAGATCTTTCGTTTAAGCCCTCATTCATCAAAATCGGTCACATAGAACCGGAGATATGATTTTTTGAATTTTGTGAACTTTGACCCCTCATATCTCCGGTTCTGTTTAAACCACAGCGCACTTACGCACCATTTTGGAAACGTCCTAGACTGGACTACAACATACTAAAATTTCATTAACTTGCACAATGCCGTTTTTGAGAAAAGTGACTTTGAATTTCGATGAATTTTGACGCTATCACAGCGCCACCTGTGGTGACTTTTTGAACTTCCATCTGAAAGTGCTCATCAAGACGAAACCAAAAAGGTAAATTTTAAGCCGCTATGTTAGTTAGAACCGGAGATAGAGGCCGGTCAATGTTCGAACTTTGACCCCTTATAGCTCGGGTCAGGGGTTATGGATCGACTTAAGGTTTTTTTTGTTTGATAGGTATAATCAACGGCTACAACATACTAAAATTTCAGCCCGATGCACAATGGAATTTTTGAGTTATTTAACTTATAAGATTTTAAAAATTTCTTTTTAATAATAGCGCCCCTAGCGGTGGTTTTATGAACTTGCGATGTTAGAAGGGGAGGTGGCATTTCACGAGAGCTTTCCAAAAAGCCCTCACTTTTTAAATTCTGACAATTAGAACCAGAGTTATGGCCATTTTAAGATATTTTTTTTGGACCCTTATAGCTCGGGTCAGGGGGATCGGGGGACCTTAAGTTTGGTATTGATGGAAAGCTCTAAGGCCCAGCTATAACATACTAAAATTTGAGCCCGCTCGATGCCATAGGGGCGGAGCTATTGAGAAAACAAAAAAAGGGGGGTCTTCAAAATGGCGGAAGGAGGGGTGGGGGGTGGGGGGTCAATGCACCAAGTTGCAATTTTCACCCGATATATAACCTTTGCCGAAAACCGCAAGTCGATATCTTTTTCAGTTTAGGAGCTATTAAGCTCCAAAGAGCGGCCGGCCGGCCGGGAACGTAAAATAGCCACATATATATTCGTGATCAGGAAGTGGCGAAACACATTTTGGCCAAGTTTGAGGTCGATCGAACGACATGAAATTTTGTTAGGATTATAGTAGGTGAGATTGTTAAGAATCTCACCTAATACATCCACTAAATTACCAATTTTTTATGCCATTCCTACAATTTATTCAAGGTTTACTAGCCTTTGCAAAAATAATAAAATAGGATAGATAATCCTAACCGGCTTATGTAGGTGAGATTCTTAACCTGAGCTAACTCGAAGTGCATGCAAATTCGATTTAGAGCTGAAGTTGGGAGACGCCATTCAGTTATCTTGAATCAAATTCGTGAAATTATACAAATTTTGTATTTAAACCAAAATATCAAAGATTTGGATGGAGTGACAGAAAAGTGATATATGGGTGAAATGTAGACCAGAATGTTCTCTATAATTTTGCCGTAGAACTTGAACTCATCGATTACTCAGAAGCCAAGATAAGCGAGGTTTTTTGTTTCTTAACTCGTTTTTTCATCCAGAGTGCCCCAAGTAGTCATTTGTTGAACTTCAACTAAATCAAAGAATTGTTGTATTTTGCGGGACTTTCCATTTAAAACCCTATTTTAAGTGTCTTTGTGGAGTAGAGGCAGTCAAATTGGCATCTGAGTGATTTCAAAGCGTTATTATTGGAAAAATCAATTTTTTCACACTTAAACGGCAAAATCGGAGTGATAGCGTAGTCTGAGCGGAAAATGATGTATGGACGAAATGTAGAGACAAATGTGCTCTACAATTATGTCGAAGTAATCATCAAAATCGGTTCAGCGACAGTCGAGATAATTGAGGTTATGTGATATTGAAATTGGTTTTTCGACTGTGGCGCCCCTGGTGTTGGTCCCACGAAGTTCAAACATTCTAGAAAGTTGTAGCATTTGGTGAGATCTTTCGTTTAAGCCCTCATTCATCAAAATCGGTCAAATAGAACCGGAGATATGATTTTTTGAATTTCGTGAACTTTGACCCCTCATATCTCCGGTTCTATTGAAACCACAGCGCACATACGCACCATTTTGGAAACGTCCTAGACTGGACTACAACATACTAAAAGTTCATTAACTTGCACAATGCCGTTTTTGAGAAAAGTGACTTTGAATTTCGATGAATTTTGACCCTATCACAGCGCCACCTGTGGCGACTTTTTGAACTTCCATCTGAAAGTGCTCATCAAGATGAAACCAAAAAGGTAAAATTTAAGTCGTTATGTTAATTAGAACCGGAGATAGAGGCCGGTCAATGTTCGAACTTTGACCCCTTATAGCTCGGGTCAGGGGTTATGGATCGACTTAAGGTTTTTTTTGTTTGATAGGTATAATCAACGGCTACAACATACTAAATTTTCAGCTCGATCCACAATGGAATTTTTGAGTTATTTAACTTTTAAGATTTAAAAATTTTCTTTTTAAAAAAAGCGCCCCTAGCGGTGGTTTTATGAACTTGCGATGTTAGAAGGAGAAGTGGCATTTCACGAGAGCTTTCCAAAAAGCCCTCACTTTTTAAATTCTGACAATTAGAACCGGAGTTATGGCCATTTTAAGAAAATTTTTTTGGACCCTTATAGCTCGGGTCAGGGGGGTCGGGGGACCTTAAGTTTGGTATTGATGGAAAGCTCTAAGGCCCAGCTATAACATACTAAAATTTGAGTCCGCTGAATGCCATAGGGGCGGAGCTATTGAGAAAACAATAAAAGGGGGGTCTTCAAAATGGCGGAAGGAGGGGTGGGGGGTGGGGGGTCTATGCACCAAGTTGCAATTTTCACCCGATATATAACCTTTGCCGAAAACCGCAAGTCGATATCTTTTTTAGTTTAGGAGCTATTAAGCTCCAAAGAGCGGCCGGCCGGCCGGCCGGCCGGCCGGGAACGTAAATTAGCCACATATATATTCGTGATCAGGAAGTGCTGAAACACATTTTGGCCAAATTTGAGGTCGATCGGACGACATGAAATTTTGTTAGGATTATAGTAGGTGAGATTGTTAAGAATCTCACCTAAATGATTTACAGTTTTTTTTTTAATCTGATTTTCAGAAGTTAGTTTTAAAAAAAAACAAGTGACCAAGTAAAGACACTTTACAGAATATTGGAAACCATTTCATTACTAGCTTGAAATTAGATTTAGTTTTAATAGATTTACATATTAATCTTAATATTAATTAATTTTAGCACTCAATGGGTCAAGTGGTAGAACAATCGCTCGATGATGCAAGTGCCTGGTTTTCGAATCTTCTTTAGGTCACCAGGAATTTTTCTGGCGTTAAAGGTGTTCGGATTCAGTGGCAACCAAAATCTCGAACACCAAAATCCCGAACGCTAAAATCCCGAAAACGCCAAAATCTCGGAAAACAAAATCCCGAATTTTAAAAATCCTGAAAGGGATGAAATTATACGGAGGAAAATGTTTAGAATAATTTCTCAAGACACAGAAGATTTCCCTTTGCCTCTAGCAAACGCGGGTACAATCGTGAGAGTAGCTATGATACTTTTAAGAATTCGGGATTTTGGCTTTCGGGATTTTGGTGTTCGAGATTTTGGCTTTCGGGATTTTGGCGTTCAGGATTTTGACCGGAACCTGTGACTTCAGAGTTTTGCAAGTTAAAGGATTCCGTCGAGCTCGTTTTATTCATTTCAGTGACTTCAATTATCAAGATCACTCTGCTTAACCCGATTCCGAATTGCAATTAATCGGAAGTCGCCTGCAATATCCATGCTACCAACCAAGCAATGTCAACCAAGGCGTGGAATGATAACTTTCCGACACTATCAAATCGATAGTATCTATAAATCTATATCTGTTAGATTAAGTGATTGTCGACTTTTTACGGATTGTTGGGTTATTCATTGCGACATTCTTAAAAGAATGAGACTGTTGATAAACATGTATATTAGTTACAGAAAGTGCAACTATCGTTTAATTTTTTTAGAATCGACAGTCGATAGTATCGAAAATAAGTTATCATGTCACCTCAGCTTTTTTCTCAGATTACATGAGTTCGAAAAAGTAATTTTTTTTTTATTTTTAATGAAATCCCTTTATTTAGTGATCTTATGCAAATACAGACCTTTCTGATTAAAATTAATTATCGTTTAAATTATCAGAAATCATTGTTACGTGAACTTAAATGTCAAATGAAATGATCTTAACTTGAAATCAGTAATGACTCGGTAAAATATCCATAGGAGATTCCCCAGAAAAGCTATGTAAGCCATTGTGAGGAGGCGTCGACCTCGAGGCAGACCTAGGACAAGGTGGTTAAATCAAATTCAGAATCTTACATTCGAACGCCTTGGGATCGAACCCGAACATCATCCTGAAGTGACGGAGGATTGACAAGCCTGGGCTGATAATTTGGAATGTCATGGGCCCGCGGCACAAATAGATATAAGCAGTTGAAAATGATGATAATCCGTAAATGATTTACCTTTTTCGTATTTACATTTTTTGTTTGTCTGTATGGTTTTATCTCATGCCAAAACGTTCTAGAATCATAATTTCTTACTAATTTTTGAATTTAAAATGATTTTGTGATTTATCAATCAATTTAATCGCTAGTAGACCCGTAGGCGCCAAAAGACCATGTTAAAAAATAATTCACGGAGAGCTCTATCTCGTGAGTTCGAACATTCCGCAAAGATATGACGCTTTTCCATCTTTTTTTATCGAAAATTCTTAGGTACAGCATAGTAATTGAGAAAATAAAATTTAAGGATGTTCTAAAATAGGTGGAATGAGGGTACGGGCTAGATTTGACACCTGTACCTTATATGTCCATACAATTATCAATGGCTCTTTTTGGTTGTCTCCAGAAGCGTTTGTATTGCGAAGAAACTACCGTAAGATAGACGGCTTAAATTTTGATTTTTAGCGGATATCGGATATCATATCCGTGATCTGAACTAGCAATATCGGATTTCATCTCATTCATACCACAATTGCTCAGGTTGCACAGAATCTCAGCCGTGATTTCAGTTATTATTAAAACAGTTTTCGTGATATTCCAGATAAAATAGTTATAGAGAAGCTAAAGAGGGAGGGAAAACTTAACGTCACGGTATTGACCTCAGGATCAATTTGCGTAAAGGATTTCCATAAATTCAAAATCGGTATAACAAACTGTTCAACACTGAAATGCCCGATGCTCATGATTGGCCAAACAGGTGAAAAACCGAAATTAAACCATTTTTTCTTAAAACGTGAGGTTATCAAAACATTCTCAAGAAGGTGAAAAAAAACATCTACTGGCACCTTAATAGTTCCATGATCGATTTGCAGTCTTTCAGCTCTTCAAACCCCACATAATATTATTAAAAAGATTATTTAACGTGCAAGAGACGCTAATATCTAATATTTAACGTAACGGGTAATTAAGGGATTTACGTGTATTGCTTATTTTGCACATCTATAAGAAATAGAATGGAAAAGGCTTTTACAAAAAATTAAGTGTTATCTTCTCGAATCATCCAAGCAGAGGTAGATTGTAGATAGAAATACCTGGAAGCCCTAAAAGTGATATAAGTATTTGTCTTATCATTTCTTTGCAAACATACCTTAATTTCTTGAAAGGATAATTAACCGTAAGCTTTAAGGGGTGGAAAAATCCTACAGCAGTTGAGAATCTGGCACTTTTTCTGTATTATACATTGTTTTGGTAAAATTGAATTCAGAATTCCACGCGTGTCTGAGACTCGTCAAAGGGGTTTTCTGATGAGATTACCTGGATTTTCGCGATGCCGTCAAAAACGCTCTTTACTGTAACAACGTAACAACACCCCAAGCATAAAAGACAAAGAGAACAATGGAAGATAGATTACTTCCCTAAGTGCCATTTTGGGAGGTATCAATTGTAATGTTGCAGCTATTTTGTGAGTCTTGGAGCAATTAAATGGAAATCAGTGCTCAATGCAGAAGAAGATTGTGTATCATGTAAGCTAAGTAAATACTCACGTTCGTTGATATATAATATTAAGAAGAAAGTCCTTATGGATTTCTCAGTCCCCCATTCTTGGTGGATGTTTCGCGCAAGTTTTGGTATTTGTAAACTCGTAAAGAACGTGAAAGTTGTCTCATAAGCAACAATTGAGTTAAGACGGATTATTTCCCGAGCTAATTCTTTTTCTTTGAATTGTCTTACTCTGTGCTTATTTGCTTGAGTTACTTTAATTGGAATCCTTTACAGCTTGCAACTTTTAGAAAACTTGACAAGAATTTAGAAAGATATGCAATTGTACAAGTTTTGCAAAAGGTTGTCGGGTACATTAAACTTAAATTCATAAGTTTCTACTTGTGACTTG
Source organism: Phlebotomus papatasi (assembly GCF_024763615.1). Taxonomy (NCBI): domain Eukaryota; kingdom Metazoa; phylum Arthropoda; class Insecta; order Diptera; family Psychodidae; genus Phlebotomus; species Phlebotomus papatasi. The sequence continues at coordinate 39,065,295 of NC_077223.1, forward strand.
ATATAAGTCTTATCTCTAAATAGTGGATTGGATTAACTAACTGCATTGGATTTAGTATACAAAATTTTAGTGAAATGCTTTTTTGTTTTAGGTGAAATTCTTAAAAATCTCAATTTTTGCGGTAGGGGAAAGTACTCTCCCTCGAACGTTCATGCCTTCGAATAATGTGAATTTTCTTTTAGTTTTCCCAATTAAATATTAGTTGGCTTATCATCAATTTTTGATAATTCCGTGATAATTTAGGGTGTCTTGTCTACTTTACACATTGTAAGCAGTTTTCGTCAAAAATTGCTCTTTTGAAGGAAATCGTCCGCACTGTTGTAGGTACAAACGTCAAACTACTGTCAAAAATTACAATTTCTGACAAAAATTACTCCCAATGTGTAGAGGCCTTTAGTGTAAATCTCTTACGAAAAACAAAAGAAATCCACATTATTCGAAGGCATGAACGTTCGAAGGGAGAGAACTTTCCCCTACGATGCTGAACCCGAATTTATTCGATTGAACCTAAAGTTTGGAAAAAAATGTTTATATTTCATGACAAAAACATCAAGTTATAATCAATTTTCTGAACGTCCATCTGTCCAGTTTTTTATATTAGTAATACCTTTTAGAATGAACGAAAAATGATATAAACATGCGGTTCTCTGTAAAATTTAGCTATTGGGTGTGCGACATAAGATGGCGATGTCACTGGTAAAAATGAAAGGGTCAAATTAGATTACACTCCATCCTTTTCAAAAGGATGGATCATATTTGAACTTTTGAAAGGATCATTACACTGGAGTGTCTCTTGAAATTTTGTATGGAAATTTATCACGTTAGATTATGCATTATCACGAACTGATTATATTACTGATATAATATTTGTCTCATCTGAGTGAACATCAAAGATGACTTTATCACTGTTTTTGTTCGTTTATTTCGGAGGTAAGTAAGTGTTAAAATAGGGACACTTTCAAAGGATCCTCGGTGATCCTTTCATTTTTACCAGTTGGATCAATTTGACCCTTTTATTTTTACCAGTGCAGTGGTCAGGTCCATCCTTTACACATAGCTACGGTGAAAATAAGAAGTCTCATAAACTGATACAATTTTTTAGAACCAATTCCTTTATACCGCTAATGGATACTTGAAATGAAAAATCGATTTTCGAAATTTTAATTTGGAATATTGCAGAATTAATTTTTTTTTTCATTTTAGACTTGAATTTAGATGAAATTTTAGTATTATTGTAACTGTGATCGAGATTTTTCCGAAAATACGTCTACAACTTTAAACGAATAACAATTGATGTCAGTTCAAAAAAAATATTTTAAGATACCAACTCTTAATTAAGGAATTGGAATTAGTGTATTTTTTGTTTTAAATTCCAGGGGTAATCAGTTCTAGAGAGTAAAGGAAAAGCGCTCTACCTTTGGATGACTGAATCTTCGAACATTACATTCTTTTCAATATCTCTTAATAAATTTAACCCATTTATATTTTAGTAGCTAGTCCGTTACTTCAAATTTCCTGAAAAGATCTATGGATTAAATCAATTTGGAACATAGAAAAAATATTTAATTGTTCTAAGCTTTTGAGTTGTCCGAAGGTAGCGAGCTTTCCCTTAATTTCTCAAACGATTAGGACATCTTTAAGGGTCTTGGAATTATGGACAAATTTGAACTTATCATTCCGTTATATACGGCTACTTAATTGATAATTTACCTATATTTAATTGAGATATTTCTTATATGATTTTCGGTTTTTTTTTTGTGGCTGTCTGTAAGCGGTTCTATAAGAAAGAGTAATATATTGTAATGTGGTACATATCACCCTGGTCTATGATGCTTGGTAATGGATTTCCACAAATTTTTAAGTTAACATTAAATTGATTCGATTAGGTGGTAAAGTATCTGTAAATCAATTTTTTGGAGTAGAGTAGAGAGCAGTGAGTTGCCTTTACAATTAAGCTTTTTTCTATATTTATATCAAACTTTCATAATTGGTTTGTAAAGCTAAATTATATCATTAAAATCATAATTTCATTTAAAAATAGAAAAAAAAAAACGCAATTTTAAAGATATCCTAATTTAAAGGTACTCCACTTCCTTTATAACATTAAGTTATCCATATAGTTATAGTTAACTCTATAAAATGTCTTTGACCGGAATAATGATTGGAAGAACAAACAGATTAGATGGAATAATAGTATGACAACTCGAAATTTTAGATTTCCAAAATACTGCCAAAATAAAGCCCCTATGGGATAAGAATCCGAACCCTTATATAACCCAAAATCGATGTTTATAATATCAATGCTCTATCGGTAGAGTTCGAGCAGTAAAATTCATGCCTAGTCATGAATTGTTTTCAAATTGCACAACCTTCAGAATACTCACATTCGTTGATTTCTGTTTTCTTTCACTTTGCGGGCACCTTGCTCTGGGGTTCCATCTGAATACAAAGAATAGTCGTAAATCGATTTATGGTGCAAATTCCAAGGAATCTCGAAGAAGAGGCGTGCAGAAAATAACCAATATTATCCACGAAATTCCAATAAATTTGCACCTTTATGGGAAAGTGCGTGATTCATGCGTGAGTGTGTGCTCAATTTTCAGAAAGTTGGAAAATGAGTGAGGGATAAATCATTCGCCTAATCTTCTATTGAGCTTTAAATGCCATTGGTGCCATTATATAGAATAAAGCTCTCTGAGGATGTTTTTCAAGTCCACATATACCCTATCTTAGAATTTTAGGATGAGAAAATCGAAATGTTGTGAGTGGAATTGATAATCCTGTGAAACGGATAATTTGGGTAGGATGTTGTATTAAGATATTAGTGGTGGGATGTGAAAATAAGAGTCACGAAATTATCTCTCACAGAATATTATGTAGGAGAAGGTGGACCAGTTTCTTTGTAAAGAGATAGTTAAAACCTCTTAATGTTAGCAAACTATACTACAAGTTTCTACTCCCCTAAAACCTTAAACTTAATAACATTTCTGATTTGAATTCTGCTATATGTTTTACGAAACAATGCAGTTATCTGAAGGTAATTGTTATGATTTTCCAACTTAATGATAGATGAATTTTAAAATAGTTGTATTATTAGACATAAACTGTTCTGATTAGTGAGTGAATTAAATAGCTTAGAATACTTAATAAGAAAACGCGGTATTTTAAATGATTTATCAGCAAACTAACACACGATTAATATTAGCGCAATTCGGTTTGGAGCACCCGATGATTAGCTTACAATTTGTAGTTGCGTATTAAAGAAAAATTTGAGCAAAATTTTATATATTTAAAATAATATATCTTTTAAATTTGTACGGAAATAAAATTCGATAGTGAACATTTAGACCTTGGACAGAATTATTTTTTAATTGATTTGCGCTCTTAGAAATATCTTTTTTTTTTATAAAATTAATATCTCTATTTTCCGAAAAGGAATTCGTTATTTTTTTCTTTTAGAAACAATTCCATTTTAATGTGCAAATGCTTGCCTCTATAACAATTTCACGTTATTGATCTTACTCATTACAAACCAATAAAATTTTAATCTTTTAATTAAAACTATTTTTATCAATCCCAAACTTAACATCAACTCGCAATATATAAAATATGTATATATTAGTTCTGAAGGTTTACAGCTCCTATTAAAATTCGTGCATAACACTGCCCCACTCTTTCCTATATAACATGAAAATTAGTCATAAATTTTTGCTGCCTTATAGCCTCAAATTGACCTAATTTTGCATATAACATACTTTACAATGCACTTCTTCTTTATAGTTTTGGTAGCGGATATGCTAATTTGAATAGAGAACTAAATGAGATTATTTTAAAGTTATTCTCTTTAAAGTTGAATTGCAATGGAAGTAATACACGCCATAGAAAAGCTCTATAGAAATATATTCGAAATCTTTGGACTTTATAGAACTTTTAGATAGGATCTGAATAACCCACAAACATTTTACAAATGGTATCTTAGCATGACAGTAATAAGAATTGCAATGCTCTACATTCACCTTTTTAATATTAAATTTTATAATCTGTATCAGAAACTCTACGTTACTCTCTTGAGACTATTAATGTACAGGCCAAATTATCGTATGTGAATTAATGTGGTCAACTTAAAACAACAAAAATATGGATTATAGCTCAGTAAGAGGTAGTAATTTTCAATCTCTTACAATGCTCCAAGGCAGTGCATTTTAAATAGAGCAGAATTTTCTATTTTTGATTTTTTTTTCTTTTATCGTTATTGGGACTTTATGTATTTTAAAAATTTGAGAAAGAGCTTTGCAACAGTTTTATTCTAGAGGATGGTGGGGTTGGTTTCCAACGCTAAGACGGTGATGTACGCTGGAAACTACACAGTCGCAAATAAAAACTAAATTGAGTTTAGAAAGGTTTGTTGATAAATAAATTTATATATCTATCTATATTTAAATTTATTTGTGAATGATTTTATTGTTGTCTACCTCAAAGTAAGATTTTTTTTCAGAAAGATCTCATAAAATCAGATCCCAGCAGCTAATTTTTCTTTTTCTTTTATTATGCTGAAATAAAAATATACAAAACATGCTATTCTTAGTCATCACGATCCACGAAACCCCTTAATCGAAATATATGGGATTTTGGATGGATTGATAGAAAGATACTGAATATCCTCGACAAAATCACAAACCAAATATAAGGGACATGGACGACATGGGTAAAATTAATAATTAGAACGAAATATATAAAGGTCCAATGGGGTAATTTCGAATAAAATCTAAAGGACAATGGGCAGAAATGTATGGGAGCTGGTCCAACCCTTCGCCAGAGATGGGACTAGGCCCATTTTGTAGGTGTTAAAATTTACTTAAAATTTTCCGAGACCAAAGTCAAAAAGGACGTCTATCCTTGGATTAACGTTATCATTCAGAAAATTCACAACTTTCACAATTTATTACGCGAAAACGGCTTAATTGATCTGAAAGAAATTCGGGGCAAAGTCGATGTATGACTTAAGCTTTATATTAATATTTTCAGATTTTCCCTCTGACTGCTCCATCTCTCTCATACAAGAATGTTTTAAAGTCATCACATATTACAAGGCAACAAAGCGAAAACTTATTTCGTTTAATGGCAAATCACAGGTATTTTCGGAGTCCTTGGTGTATCTTGAACATATAACCCGAAGAAACTTATGGTCCATCATCACGTCAACTTTTTCAAATATCTTAAAGTAAGGTTTCTTAAGAAATTGGTAGAACTATTTTTATGAAACTTGCTTTTTTTAAATAACGGTATATATCGTATATCGTATTGTTGGCGCCAAAGAACGTTTTCTAAAAGAGAACTGAACTCAAGGAACATTTTCTCAAAAGAAACTGTATCCTTACCTCTCTTGTATCCAGATTTTCCTCAAGTATCATCGAATATTCTTTAATTCCGTTAAACGTATTTCCTCGATTGTATCGTTTTATCGTCTTTAGAGAAATATTCTCCTTGTCGGCCCAAGGATGTTAATATGCCCCTTATTAGGGTGTTCCAACAAAAAAGAATTGGCACTATTCTCAGGGTAATCAACAAATTGGAGCAAGAAAGTTGTTCTTCGACGACCATATGATCGTAGCCTGTTTAGAGGTGGCTGAACGCCCTCTTTTTGTAGTGTAAAATCAGAAAATTGTTCTAAATATAGGTTCGTTTGGCCACCTCTAATACGGCGTTCGAATATATGATCGTCGAAGAAATTTTCTTTTTCTTTTTGAAACACCCTCCCCCTCATTTTGCCCCTGCCTTCCACTTGGCAAAAAAGTGCCGTTCAATTTTATTTTTATTTTAGGCTATGTTTTAGAGATTACCAAGGCGGACATTTGACCATGTACGAAAATATCGTTGAATGTTGAATCAGTCCTCATAACGATTTTTCAAGGCCAACGGTTAAAAGGGCCCTAAAGAGCGCATTTATCAAGTGAATGGGGTCATTTTTAGGTTCTTTGAAAAGGTCTTGGAATTTTGGATGAAATTGAACAGGTTCTACTCTGTGCTGAACTGGTAATGAACTGCTTCATAACCAATAACTAATTTTTATCCAAAATCGAATTATATTTTGGGAAATGTTTGGAGTGATTTACAAATCGTTAAATAAATTTATAAACCGGTTCAGGTTGTGAACCGGTTACAAACTAATAAGCAATTTTTGCCAGAAAATCAATTCTTTTACTGCAAAACTATTTTGGCGATCTTTTCAGTGTTTTATGAAACGGTCTATATTGGTTGTGAATCGGTATGCGGTGAATGATGTGAAGGTTCTTTTGAAATATAGCATCTAAGCCACGAGTTCAGGCACTTCGCAAAGCCTAGGATGCTTTGCTACCCCTTTTTGTATAGGATTTTCGAAATACCGTGATTTTAAAGAAAAAAAAATAGTTCATTTATATTTATTTATCATGGAACATAGCACGAAGTGGTGCTACTTCCCTATGTTTTATGTAAGATTTCTCTTCCAAAATTAAATTGTATGACTTCTACTTTGCGCTAATCACTCTAATGTAATATATGGATCGGGTAAATTTTAAATCGTATGGTAAGAATTGAACTGATAAACAACGTTATTCATCAAAGCCATTGCAAAACGAATTTTCAAAAAGTAGCATCGAAATCCCGAGTTTGAGCATTATGCGAAATGTTTTTCACTTCACCACCCTTTTTATGTTAACGAAGTAAATTCTCGTGGGATTATTATATAAAATTCAAATTGTTGTGGGAACTTGCTCCAAAATCTCCGGAAAGCACCTTTAATTGCTCAATTAGTTATATCCTCACGCAGCTCTTGAGATTTTTCGGGTATTCCGTCATTTTCTTTCCCAATTCCTTGTTTCACTTTCTCTTTTACTTAAGAAAGGGTATATATTAAAATGAAGAACGCTCGAAGAATTTTGAGGGGGGTTGTGAAATATATTTTACAAAAAGGATCCAAAAAAAGTACACTCTTTACGAGATTATGTTTTTTTTTGTAGAAAATTTGAAGAGATACTGCAAAATTACAAAAATCGGTCAAACTTGAGAATTTTTTTTACACAACGCTGTAATAGTATTTACAATTAAGTAAGAAATACTACTAAATTGTAAATGCGTTCATTTTTCATTCACATTTTTGTGAAAGACAAACTTCTGTCTTATAGATTAAAATTAAATAGTTAGAGCGGAAAATATAAAATTTTGGAATTACTTTGAGGACTTTGTGCAGCATCATGAGGGCGGAAGTTTGCGATAAACTTGAATGATAAAGTTCTGGTGGGGAAAAGCACTAAAAAAAAAAAGAAAGACACAAAATTCAGGGTGTTCGGAGAGATGGGGTTGGAAAATTTTGCTGCCTGAGATGGTTCCTCAGCCTTAATTATTCCTCTTTCTTTTAATTCCATCTGGAAGTGAGATTAAACGCTCATGCACGAACCGGAAAATACGTTAAAGCCTAAGAGGCAAATGCGATAACATTAACTGAAGGTTCACTCGTTTAAGACATCTCATAATCCTTTCCCAAAAACATGGACATCCATACCTCCCTCTAGCTCATGCCATAAATCCACACATAAATTGTGAAAAAGATTTTTCTTATAATACCTTCCAAGTTTTCTGTGTGACCTTTTCCCTCCCAAGCACTGAAGGATAAAAATGCTTTTGTGACTATCTTGGGAGAAAAATCAATTTACAAAAGTGTCTATTCTGTACAAACATTTTCATTGTAGCAGCCATTCATAAGAATTCAGTATGAAAGGTATTTTGTATTCTTAAGAGTAATGTTATATTATATGTAAGTTCTTTGTGGTTCATACTTTTTTTTATTACTAAAGCGAACCATAAATCTTTTATTAAATTTATAAAAGAATTTCATTTGGTCTCATTTAATAGACCTATGAACTTTTTGATAAATGTCAGGATATTGTTAAATTTAAAAATTCAACTAACACATGGATCTCCAATTTTACCGTAAATTGTAAGTAAAATTCGAAAAAGCGGAAGAAATAGTGATTTCTGCAAGAAATAGTGTTACTGGAAATACGTATCTTTTGAATATTAGAAAAGTAATTGTTGAATTTTGTCTGTGCAATACTTCTACGTTTGAAAGACATCCTCTCTGCCATCCTTCCCTTTATTCTTGGATGATTCTTCGCTGGATGTCCCTCAAATCAAAAGGTCTGCAATTTTATTCCCTTGTACAGGTTCATGCTGCCCAATAATTCTAGCTTTGTAAGGCTATGCCACTTTTCAACACATTCCAAAATACCCAATCTGCCAAGGTTCTTTTTCACTTCTCTTGCGATCACTGGGAGTATTGCAGGTGCTCCCATCTGTCCTTCTACAGAAATTTTACCAATTACTCTGTCAGACCATCAGCCTTTCTCAAAGGCATTCCCCTTTAACAGCTACTGATGCATGTTGCAACTGTGCTTCCACATAACTAAAGATCTTCCAATTCATTGTCGACACGATTTAATATTCAAGAAAACCAAATTCATTCACTGAAACTATGAAAACACATCTGAAATAATTTGTTCAAAAAACCTTGAATCCAAAAAAAATTGATGTATTTCCTTTTATTCTCACTATAGACTTATTAAATTAATTATTACGCCGATAAAGCACAAACTTTAATTTTTCTTAGAAACTTCCATAATACAGGGGTACCGGGATTATGCACTTCGAGAATATGCAACGGGATTATGTTTACACAATTATGCATGTTTTTCTAAGATTTAGAGCCAATTTTTGGACAAATTTTCTAAATACGCCTTAATGAATATTATTTTTATATCCGAGAAATTTAAAATACTTTGTGCGTATCCGAAAAAAAATTATTTCTTTTATGAAGGTAAAGTTTTTTTTTTTTTTTTGAATATTTGGACATTTTGTTGCAGAATTCAGAGAAAAATGTAATGAATTAATGAATTTATTTTAAACAGTTGAATATATTCGGTCTGAGTACTTATACTCCGCGACGGATACGTTCTATGGTCGATTGATTCCAAAGAAATTTCTTGCGGGTTTGCAAATTATGTGGATGCATAATTTTATTTCGCGCGGTTTATTTCGGTCTCGAAAATGTGCATAACACTGGGATCCCCTGTAACAGGTGAAATGACAAGTCCTGCACTGAGTGAGAGAAATCCGAAAAAGTTTAAAAAACATTCCGGAAATGTTAATTTTACTCTGCAGTATTGATCCAAAATTGGTGTAAATATTATGCTTTTTAGGTGTATTGAGGGTTAAAGTTACCCTTTTTATGTCAATTTTACCCTTAAAAAGGTGTAAAATTAACATTAAAAAATGTTGATATATTTTTACAATTAAAAAGTGTTAAAGTTATGAGGAAAAAAAGTTAATCGCACCCTGTTTTTTTTCTCAGTGTGTGGTCAAATTTTCTCATGTAACCCACTCAGAAAAGAGCTCTGTAAAAACAGCTCTTAATTTAGCTCTTGAAATAAGAACGGACATTTGTGTCTTGAGTTAAAGACTATTTTACTTGAACGAAAGCATTTATTTTAAAACATGATTTGGCTCAACAACGTACAGTCTTTGAATTTTCAAAGATTAAAAAAAAGTCTCTGAAGGAATTTTAAGCACCGAGTAGGTCTTGGAGCAAAGCATAATGAGCTTTGATTCCAGTATCAGATTTTCTCTGCTGTATCGCAACAATATTGACGTATACTCACAAATAATAAACGCAATTGAATTTCACGTTTTTTTAATTGAAGTATCACTGTATACATTTTTGATCTATTGTATTTTACATTCCCTTTTTTTTTCAATTAAAACCTAAGCGAAAATTTATCACTTTCTGTCTAAATCAAGACTCACATTTAGGAAGATTTTTTTCCATCCGAATATCTATGAGCGAGATGCCCGACGTATTTACATTTTTTTTTTCACTGGAACCATCTCGCAAAAATCTTTTAAATTTTTCGCTATATAACATTATTAAATAAAAAATCACTGTTGCATAACACTCCACAGGCTCGAGCGAGCTTGTGGGCCACAATGTTTTGTTTTTCAGAAAAAAATATTTTTGTATTTTTCGAGCAATAATTCACCTAATTTTCACATAATTCTTGTCGGCACTATGTTTTTGAACCACAAGACATTTCACTACTCATAAAGGCGCTTCCCCCACAATTTTAACTATAATTTTATTAATAAAGCTTGCGAAAACAATCACCACTTTGCGAATTAATTGCACTGTAAATTATTTTGTCTGCCATTTGACAGCACTGGAAGCCACTGGAAATTTTCTAGTGAGACGGTACTTCGCTCAAGACACGCCAGCGCTTGGTTGATCTGTTTTAGAACACAGCTCTTAATTCAAAGCACGACATGTTTAGGTTGATTCGGCTCTTAAAATATTCTTACAGACAAGAGCTGTATATTTGCAAATTCCATACTACAAATTTAGAACTGCCCTTTTCTGACTGCAGTCACAACTGGTTACTGTCCATTTCGTTTGTTGATCGCCTGGTTTAGCGGAAATTTAGCTATGGTCAAAATCAATTATCTCGTATAACACTCAATTTCATATTAATACCGTGACAGTGTCCTTAAACGGTGAGGAAAAAAACATCAACTTTCGATTGATATATACGCTCTAAATCCCAATTGATGGTTTTCGATCTTCTGACCGCTCTGATCTAAAACATTGAATATTAAAAATAAATACTCTAAATTTTCAGCCACTCAAGAATTAGTTCATTTTAATCCATTTTAATTGTCAGAATTTAATTTTTGATGGTGGTGCAAATGGAAGGTTTTGCGATATGCTATTCAATCCTCATTCTTCAGAACTAGCAAATCTTCATGCATTCGCCAAAAAGGAGCATTAAAATTAAAAAATGTATTTTCGAAATTTCGATGTTAAAATATCTCGGAATTTTCATTTTTATTTCCAATAAGATTTCAGTATATAGGGTAGACGGGGGTATTATCGATCAGTTAAGGAAATGATCAACTTTAACAGACAAAAAACCATATATATATATTCGTATTTTTGAAGTGAAAACTTGTTATAGTCAATCTTGCAGAAGTTCTCTACAAGATAGACCACTCACATTCTTGATATGTTTATTTTGGAGTGGTTTAAAACACGAAAAACTTTTCGAAGTGTATTTGCATGAAATATCGATCAGCTGATGGTATTATCGATCAGTCTATGCTTGTAATATCGATCAAGGCAAAAATGGCTTTTAGACGTACCATCAGGGAATGTGAATATGTATTTTATATTTTCCGATAAAATAAAAAATAGATAATTCAAATACTTAGCTTTAATTTCTAAAGGGAACAATCAAAATAATTTTATACACCACAAAATTGTTTGGAATTTTCAACTTCCTGCACAACATTTGCACATCACTGACAAAACTGACTGTATTTGCTTAAGACAAATGGCAGCAGTATGTGAATTTTTGGAATGGCTACTATTGTAATTTTGTGCACACATTTTTAAAAATCACTTTTCTTGTGCAAATATTACCGGAAAAATTGTGAAATTTTTTATTTGACATCGTGAAACATAAAATAATTAAACAATAATTAATAATTATTGTTCATGTAGAAAAATTACTTTTTTATTCATCAATTGGAAGAGAAGTCGATATTACAAGCATCGCTTGGTCGGTATTAGGAACGTTTTGGTAATACCAACGTCTACCCTAAAGGCTTGTATTGTAAAGGTTAAGAGGGTTAAGAGCGATCTTTCCAACAATACTTCGTATTCTCTCTTTCAGCTTTTTCTTAAGTCGAGCTATAAACAATAATTTATTTTCAATGGACTTAATATTCTGCAATAAATCGATTTCTATGAACATTTTTTCCTTCTTTTGTTTTGTTCTCATCCAATGCTGCCTGATTTTCTTTCTGCTATGCGATTAAATTACAGGAATATGTAGTTATACTAGATAGAATTCCCAATCAATTATCTGAATAAATAAGGAAGATATGGAAGATATAAAAGTAGAGTCTCTCAAATACCAACGGTTTTGGGGTATAATAAGTATAAGGGGTATTTTTCACCATAACGTTTGACATTTTGAATGCAACAGCTGAATTTGTTCGGATTTGAGAGACGCTACTGTACAAAATATTTTCATAATATGGCACAGTTGTATGATTTTACGTAATTACTATCTGTATAGTATTTGTGCAATAAGAACCGATCTACGGCATCATCCCTTAAGAATGTTTTTACTCTCAAGTAATGTTTTATGTGCCACTTCCTCAATAATAAACAATACATCATATTTTCAAAAATTTATCAGTCAAAATGCTTTTGAGAAGAATGAATTCTCGAATGTAAGCTCGTCAGTTGACATACCTAATATTTACTCTTGATCCAATATGTGTCCCCTAACTGGATATTTTACTGTGTGAAAAACTAATATTGGCACCCATGTTCAAAAGGATTTACCAACTCAATTTTCCCCCAGAAATTCTTCCTGTATTTTAATAAGTTTCAGCAAATATTTTTGACATCTTACCCAAGAAGAGGGTATGGCCTCTTGATAAAATCGCATAACCCTCTTTTCTCTGGGATTCTCCACAAGATGTGTGTCTATTGACATGGATCTACATTGTGTAACTACTTATTGGTGGGTAATAAATTGCTTTGGAATTTGCAAAATTGAAAACGAGAAATTTTATGGGAACATACATTAATATTTCATTGGACATAAGTCTATTGTTTGCAGTGACTATGGCTAACTGATGCCCCTTTTATAATTAAATAAATGATGATTTTCTTCCTTTAACTATTTCTAAGCTCTATTCAGGGTTTTTCTTTGGGGGTGATTTTCTGCTTCCCACGAAATCTTCATTCAGAAATAAGTGAAGGGAACTGGAAAAGTTGCTCAATGTGTTGTGAATGTGGCCACACAGTGAGAGTCTGTTGGGTGAACACACAATCTTGTGGGATTTGCCTGCGATGCCAGAGACTTTTTTTTATGGAATCGCCCACACCCTTAGCCCATGATTGAATTATGTACAGAGTATTTTGGGTAAATATTGCATATATTGATTTTTCCTCTTCCTTCACACATTTCCTGCCATTCCCATCACCTCCACGTTCCTAGCCATTGTTATTTCACTTTCCCTCTTTTGGTTCCACGTCACTCACACGAGGAGTTAAGGCTCAACAAAAGTCACGCTACTCAAAGGAACACAAGGAGCACCACCATCGGCTTTGTAACTGAAGCCTGTGGTTTGTCTGCTTGGAGAGTAGGAATTGAGGGTACAACATTACATGTTAAATATGTTGTCTGCACGGAGAAATAATTGAATAAAATAATGCATTAGGTTTATTAGGGAAACTTGGAATTAAGTCTGGAATTACAATGGACGTGTTGACGTAAGAGAGTTAATTTGATATCATTTGGTTAACTGAAACAAAATAGAGTAGGTTTGTTATTACTTTTGAACTTTTCAGACCAACTGAAACCCCAATTTAATAACAAAAACAAAGAGAAAAATACAAGTAAAACAGTATTTCGCAGAATATTTGAACTTTTAAGTTCGAAACCATGCTCAAACAGATTTGTATCAACTGTTTTGTTGAATAAAATTCAGATGCGGCCTTTTAAAGTCCTTATAAGCACGAAACATCGTGCTCCCGAATCAAAAAATATTTTGCAACGCTTGTCCACATGTCCACTTAATGATTCTTTTTTCCGGTTCATCATTTTGCTTAAAAAGACTCATAAAATAAATGCTTCAGCATCTACTCGACCGATCTGTTAAAGTTTCTGCTCAATCCTAGGATGATTAACTAACGGATAGAGCATTTTAATTCACAAATGGTATATTTTTCTTAAATTCTTTATAATTTTTAAGCTTTAGATCACACAAAAATAAATAAAACACGAAATGGTAGCCACATATACAGAAAATATATTTTTACTAAATTTAAAATTTTACTAGTGTTACTGATAGAATTTTTTTTTTAGAAAAATTCAAAAAATTGCAATTTTACGTCTTTTTCATAAAGGTTTTAGGAACTATTATCCTCGTACAATCATTATAAATTTTGTGCTAATAACATAACATTAGATACTCTTTCATTTGGTAAAAGTTTTAAAATGATTGCATTTGGTTTTGTACTAAAACTAAAAAACCACTTAAGAAAAAATATACCACATTTTTGTACGGAAAATATATGAGAATGCTCGGCGCTGGCTCAAACAGCTATAAAAGTGAATGTGACTATTATAAATCGGAGGTAATACTAGTCATTCTACAGTCGAAGAAATCCACTCTACATGTTAGTCGAATCCTATTAAAACATGTTGAGAAGTCGAAGTAAATTATGGTGCTATTTGCAGGTGATGGTAGAATATGTATATCAAACTCCTGCTGCGCATTGGTCAAGCTTCTGCAGTAATGAGGGAGCTTGAAAGAAGGTAGAAGAGTAAGGAGGAAAGCCAATCTTAGTCATTTGATTAAATTTATTGGTTTTCAGAGTTATATTCATCCCTGTCCTCACCTTTGTTTATGACAGATAATTTCTATGATTTAAAGATTTAAATTTATGTGTGGATTGTGTATTTCCCATATAGACAATACTTGATCATCTCTATTCGTTTCATCTACAGCCCCTACAGCCCCTACAGCCCCTACAGCTAATGATCGAACGGGCAGCATGACGTCGAAATTTACGTTGAGAACGAACATTTCAAGGTATCTATGGATTACGTATGGGGCAACATAGGGCAAAATATGCAAAACCGAAATGCAAGAAATTTTAAAGGACAGGATAGAAGCAATGTTCGAAATTATGTATTGAAATTATGTGTCCTCTGGTTAAAGCATTATTTAGATCCGTTGAATATGAATCCATTATCAGTTTAAATTTAAAGATGTTTCGACACACGACTAAATTACGGTGGATAAAATTTCCTTGACGGAAAGTTGATAAAAATATCTTCAAGCCATGAAGAATTAGTAGCTTAGGAAATGAAGCTATTGCTTTCTAATCCGAAGATATTTCCTACTGTTGTCAGTCCCGACCGACCTTATCCTTAAAATAGCAGCTATAGTAATTTTTGGGCTCAGAAACGTACAAAAAATATAACCTGGGAATATTAGACGGATCGCAGATGGTTAACTAAGTCGGAATATTTTTTATTTTTACATAATCACAATAAGTGTGATCAGTGGCGTAGGAACGAATTTTGCTCACGGTGGGGGGGGGTGGGCAAAAATTTCTTTTTTTAGTTCTCAAATTTTTCCAGATAATATTCATCTTGAATTCGCAATGCATTACGGGGAAGCCGAAATAAAAAAACCGAAAAACGTTATTTTTTGGTTTTACGAATTTATTTTAGACGAGAAGGACACGATCAAGTCCTTATTTTTTCGAAAAAAATTACAAAATGGCTGTCTAAAGAACTTCACTAGAGCACCTCGTCGCTGTAAAGAGACACGACTTCTTTTGTTGAGTGCTTTATTGGAAAAATTGCTTAATTTATAAAATATTATTTAGGTGAAACAGGGTGTATCAGTACAGCTGAACTCCCTTGTTAACGCCAATATGCATTGATACGCGTAATGTGTTAATGAACTGCTAGAATCAGAGCTCGGCCAGTCGGGTAGTTGAATGTTTTGGGACAGCTCAACGATCCAGCCCGAAAACTACAAAGAACAGTCTTCACCCAATTTCCATAGGAAAAAACGTTATAAAAGAAGCAACGGACTGGACCTCGCTTTTTTTCTCCTGCATCACCTTCTCTATAACTATCCGCATTATAAAACTCTGAAGAGCGTCAAATTTAATCATCTTTGTTGAAATTAAAGTAGAAGTGAAGTGTTAAAGTTAAATCTAGTATTTTTATTGCTAACATCTGCTGGTGATATGCAGGAAGGGTAGGGTAAGTGTGCCTAATTCCGGCCAGCTTGCAATTTCGGCCACCTTTTTTGTTCCTCGTATTTCCATGAACTTTTAGATTTTACGTACTCTAGAGATTATACAATGCAAAAGAATAACAAAAAATGTAGCTTCGACAAACAAGATGATCTGAAAAAGACATTGGGAGAATTCCGGAAGGGCAAGAAACTATGAGAATGAAGGTGGCCGAAATAGGCCACCAAAGCTATGCCTACATTTTAATTCATTTTAAAATGTATTAAGAATGATTATAGAGTAAAT
Source organism: Phlebotomus papatasi (assembly GCF_024763615.1). Lineage (NCBI taxonomy): Eukaryota > Metazoa > Arthropoda > Insecta > Diptera > Psychodidae > Phlebotomus > Phlebotomus papatasi. Next base: position 39,081,460 of record NC_077223.1, read on the forward strand.
AAAGATGGTAAACTCTTTGCAAAATTCCAAGCAACACTCTTTCAGAAGAAAGATTAAGAAAAATCAATTTGTATTTAAAAATAATTCATTTCAAACTTGAGACTTTGACGCTTGCATGCAACTATGCCGAAATTTGGCACACTTACCCTATATTTTTGCCCTCAATAAAGTTTTCATAAATTTCCCGCCAAGACGCCATCATCCCTAACCTCAATCTCATCATTGGAAGCTCTTTGTTCGCAAAATTTCGCGATCACTTCAAGCCGGATACATGGCTTAGAAGACCCAATTAATCCTCAATAATACTCCTACAGGTACGAGAACTCATATAGAAGTCTCTTAGTGCTTCTCTGACCATTCCATAGGATCTCGTGCTGATTAATATCTATCCTCCAGGTACGGAAATCTTATAAGAAGTCTGCCGGAACTTCTCCTGACCCATTTATTAGGATCTCATGCTGACTCATTTATACTTCTCAGGTAAATAACCTCATCCTTGGTGCCAATATTAAGTGGCGCCAACATCCCTAATTAGCTGGAAATGTGAATCTTGTAATTCTTCTATGAAGAAAAATTAAAATAATTTTCAATCTTATTTCACATTTAAATTAAGAAAAAACTAGAGAAAGTTTTGAAATCGGAACTTCTTTTCACTAGCTTAAACATTTTTGATGTTCGTTCAAACGCATGCAAATTTACTTGGCGATCCTTGGTTTCGTCTCTGCTTCGAAAACACTTCGAATTGGCTTCTAAAATTTTTGTGGTGTATTCTTAGTTGGTTTATATCGATTTAGCCAATTAAAAATTGATTTCTTGTCATTTTAATTCAGGTGCACATTCTCAAAATGGAGTTATAAGTAATCTTATCAAGCTTTCCTAACAATTCTTAATCCAAAACCGCCTATGAACTGATATAAATAGGTTGTGATCCCATAATAATTTTTTATTTAAAATTAAATTATAAGTATATAACTATTTCATAACTACTTTTTTGATATAAAATAAAAGTAACGAATTTTTGTATTTCACAAAATTGGTGAGCTTCACCACCGCCTTTAAATTTTGTTCATGAAATTTATTATGGAATCACTAATTAGATAACGAATTAAATTAGACACAATATACGAGTACAATTTAATAAGTGAAGAAATCGAACTATTTAATAAATAATTCAAGATATGTTTCCTTTAAAAAATACTTTTGGTTCACAAAGACTTTCACTTTTATCAGAATATGTTTTTAAAAATCGTTTTCGACAAATACAACGAAACCAATAAGATTCATAAATTCTTCAGGGTTTAACAATTTCTTCTCATGCTTATATTTGCCCCATCATTGCTAAAGTTCATTTTTAGAAAATATCCCGAAAAGAACATTTCCATTTCAGATGGTTTAATCCAAAATTAAAACACTCAAGGTTCCAGAGCTCTCGATAGTGACAATATCCAAGATAATAGACTAAGAAATATTTCAAAATGTAAAATTCGTTAATTTCAAATAAAATTTCTTCAGCTTACTAAAGAAGACACGATACGAAAGCACAGGAACACTTGAGTGTTTCAATTTTGGAGTAAACCACCTTACTGACGCCTACCGGAAGGTCAATTTTGTCCGGAAATAGCAGAATAAATACCTCATCATTGATTCACCTACCCGAAATTAGATAATTTTTTTTAGGATTTTTGACGACTTGGGAAAAATTAAGATACATATTTTTATATTTGAGATTTGTTTTTACATTTTGTGTTCTTTCTTTTTACATATTAAACTTGTTACAAAAGCTTGGGAGATACAATTTAATAATTTATCTAATATATTATATTTTATATATTTAAATATATTTAGATGCACCGTAGAATCACAACCTTTTTCTCAATATCGCATCCTAAACGAGAATATATTTTGCGTCGTCCACAGAATCATGATAAGGATATTGCGGGAAACATTTTTTTCAACGCTAAAAGCCGTTTGGAACACACGAAATATTGTAAGATTATTGAGAAAGATTATAAAGACTTCCCCTATACAAGGTCAGGTCATGCAAATTAAATTAATATAAGTAAAAATCAAAAATAAAATCATTCACCACTGTATCACAAGCTTTATTTCAATTAAAATTATTTATTTTCAAAATTTATATTACATATGCTTGATGTGGTTCAAGTTTGTACAATTAAAATTGAGTATTTAAATTGTTTAATTTTATTTAAAAGATTTTTTTAAATAGGTCTTGAAGCAATTTGTAAAGCTAAAAATAAGGCAGAACTTGAGGACATCTTAAGTATTACAGAAATATTTCGATATTATAAATTATGCGAAAATCATTGATTTATTTTAGGTGCGTGTTCCGAATGTAAGGTGTGGCTAATTAGTGGGCATTTCACCCTATTTGAAAAAAAAATTAGTGTGAGATTAAGCCTAAATATCGATAGTATTTTATGAATTTAAAAATAAATACTATACAGATTAAGGAGGAATTTTTATTTTCCTCGCCTTGGTATATAATGTATTAATTCCATTTCAAATAGGAAGTATACTATAAGACTGGATTATGTTAATTTCCACCGTCAATACCTCATATAATACTTTGCAAATTTTAAGAAATTTATTACGTAAATTTGATTTATATATAAATTGTATTAATGAATATGTTAATGAATACTTACCGCCACACCTAAACTTTTAGATAACACTAGAAAATAATTAATTGTATGGAATAATACTTATTTCTCACTTTTTTCTAGAACTTGTAACTTTGAACATAATGTGCAACCTGTTGATATGGAAATATGTGAAAGACTCAGCCAAAAATCGCGTGAAAAAGACGCAGAAAAACGAATTAGAACCTTAACTAAATTATTTCAGTGAAGAATGTTTGAAATTAGTCCAATTACAAATATACTTGGCGTGTTTCAACGAGTCCCCTACAAAAATTTGCTTGAATAGTGGAATTTTTCTTTACATATCTTCATCGAACTTGGCGAAGGTTCAATTTTATGGTATGTACCGAATAATGGGGATGGGAAAAAAAGAATCCGATAAGTATATATTAAGCTTACGGTAGACGAGATTCTTGTGAGCGGAAATTAAGTTTTGAGCTAAATGTTCAACACGTGCCCTGCAATTCTAGCGAAATCCTTAAAAGATACATCTTGTTTTAAAATTTTTCATCTACATTATTTAAAAATTGATTAGTAATTAGAGAGAAAGATCTTAAATTTTAAATTCAAATTTAACTTAAGATTTTAAATTCTTTCTGAAAGTGTTTCTGATCATCATCATCATTTTCAACGTTTTCAACCACTTTTCCTTTTTAGGATCGAGGACCCATGACATTCTAATTAGCAGCATTCTAAGGCGTTCTAAGGGACGATTCTGAATTTGATTCAGCCACCTTGTCCTAGTCATCCTAGTCCTAGCCACCTGTCGACCTTGAGGTCAACAGTCACAGTGGCTTGCATGGCTGGGAAATCTTTTTTATTTCTGAACAATTCATCTTTTTGTAGGGGAGAGCCTGCGTGTTTGCGACACGGGAATTTTGAGAAGTAGTGGATTATTCTTTGATTATTTATATAAGTGTGACAAAAACACTAATCGAGTTATTTTAATAAATTCTGTAGGGTAACGTGTGGTATTTCTGGACACTTTTTAGCACTTTCAAGTTTCAAACAGTCTAATGACTTCTCACATTATTTTTTCCTTTGTTGTTACAAATATTTGTGTTCCTTATTCTATCCAGAATAAGATTCTTACCGAAGAATGTTGAAAAATGCATAATTTTTAATACGAAATAGCAAAAAATGTAAAGAAGTAAGAATGGTTTATTTCGGAACAGATGGGTATTTCGGGACAGATAAAAGCCGCTATTATGCAAATAAATTTCACTGAGCCTGATTATTTACCTTTAAGTAGAAGTTTTAAACTTTACTCTTCCCTAAAAATTTTGTTTAAATTTCACTTCTAAAATGGTTAAAATCGAAGAAAACTCAGCACCGTTTGTGATATCATCTGCAAAATTGACCACACTGAAAGTTTTGTAAAAAGTGGAATGTGACACTCAAAGTTCACGCATATTTCACGCTTTAAATTAAATAAAATTTCAGAAGTTTTATGTTTATTTGAAAAAAAAAACAAAATAATTATAGGATTTTTGATGTGTCCAAAAATACCCACATTATATTCCGAAAAGCACCTTGTCTAGGAATACCACACGTTACCCTACTAGTGATTAAGCGCCATACACAATTTCAAGATAATTTCCTGACTTTTGGAAATATTCCTTAAAGTCAAAATATAAAAAAGTGTCTTAAACATGCCGGCTCTCCCATTCTGGCCAAAATATATAATTTTACTGACCACAAATAGTTTTGCGCTATTCATGTATAATTCACAAGCTTTCTAGTTAACGTTCCCATATCAATCCATTACTTTGTATTCAAACACTCACAATAGGAAATTTTACAGTAAATTGAAACTTTAAAAAATAATAAGTTTGAGGATTGTGAAAATTAGTTTTTACTCAAGCAACGTTCAAGCCTGATCACAAGACATGTAATTTTTGTTTTAGTTACAATATGTGATTTTTCCAATAACTTACCCCAATATCCTACAAAGACCTTTTTTATTAAATATTAGGAGTGTCATACAGAGTGGAAAATATGCGCCCAATAAAGGTAAAGAAAATTTTATGCCAAATTCCAACTTTGCTATGTCATTTCAAGGGGTGATAATCAGATAAGAATTTTTCGTTAACATACCGTTTTATTTTTCAGTTTTACTTGGTCTAAGGACGAGAAGGTTTCAACTGAGCAAAATTTAGATTATTTTCTTGCCCCTATAAACAAAAACAAAAGACTCCCGATTTCAGAGATATATTTTTTGGCTTTGGAAAGAAATTATCCATATTTATTCATAGACTAAAAAAAATGAAAAATCGTTTCAGCTTTGCGGAATACTAGAACTCACAAGATAAAGTTATACGGCATGAATTAGTTTTTCACATGGTCTTTTGGTGCTTACTGGTTTACTAGCGGTTTAATTTAATCAAAAACCACAAAAACATTTAAAATCGACAACAAAAAAAAATGCAAATACGAAAAAGAATCATTTACGGATATTCATCCGATTCATTACTGATTTCAAAACCTTTCCAAAAATCCAAATTTAACCAAATTAGTTGCAAAATAAGCCGCTCATGTAGTTTTCTTTTTCCTTAAAAACTGAAGATGGCGTTTTTTTAACTCATAGGTATGTTTGGACGAAATGTTCACCTGGACTACCTCCAAAACATATCAAAAAATAAAAGAAATCGTACACTGAGAAAAAAAGGGAGTGCGATTGACTTTTTTCCTCGTAACTTTAACACCTATTAGGTGTAAAAATATATCAACAATTTTTAATGTTAATTTTACACCTTTTTAAGTGTAAAATTAACATAAAAAGGGTAACTTTAACCCATAATACACCTGAAAAGTATAATACTTACACGGATTTCCAATCAATAATGCAGGGTAAAATTAACATTTCCGGAATGATATTTTAACTTTTTCGGATTTCTCTCTCAGTGTAGAAGCCGTTTTTGAAATAAACCACAAAAATATGGTTTTGGAGGGGTTGGAGAAGGTGATTGGAAAAAAAACGTTTGGAGATATTCTTTTTTATTAGGGTCACCAAAGACCGGAAGACGATATCTTTTACCATTTGACCTCTAGCTCGAGAACAAACTTAAGGTGAAGTAAAAAAAAACTAATTTTCAAAAGTTTTACTGTGATGGATGTTGACGAGTTGCAAAAACGGATCATATAACAGCACAGTAAAAACTTTTGGCTTTCCTTTCGAGTTCGAGCAGAAAATACGGCTAAATAAAATAGCAAATTAAAATTAACTAGGGGAAACTGGGGCACCACCAAACAGGGGTACCACCAAACACTGCGATTTTTTAAATACGTATAAGATTTCAGAGAATGAGACTTATATGAAATCATAGATACTACAGGGATGCTTGTCCAGAGAAAGAATGATCCACATAGTTCAAGTAGTTTAGAAATAAGAATCTTTTTTCGCAAAATTGTGAGATTTTGATAATTTTGGTCATTTATATATCTACCTGGAAAATAAAACTGAAATAAGTTACATCAAATTTCAATACACCAGTACTTTCCTACATATTTTGGGATAATATTTATGTATCTCCTAAAGAAATTATTGTTCACATTTTTTTAAAAGAATATAAAATTCATCACAAAACAGAGTTTGGGGCACCAACAAACAGGCAAATTTCTCACAATTGCAGATGTCGCGAGCGCAGCTTGAATGGCAAAATTTTTCCTCTTATCTTTCTTACTCTTCATCTCCCTCTTTGTTCGATTTCAGAAATTTATATCCATTCATGGGATTTTCATTCAAGACTCAGGAGAAATATAGTTTCAAGAACCCAATTTTGCATTAAATGATTCTTAATGATTCTTAAGTGATTTTAATCAACGATTGACGAATGATTTCTCATTTTTATTACAAATAATCAGAAGAGCGCGTAAAATTTGAACTTTAGGTATAGTGTTTGCCACGATTTTAGTGGCGCTGCTTTCCAGTCAGAAGTCGAATGTTGTCAAAATAATGAAAAATCCATTGAAAAATATGTTCGGTGTGCAGTGCTTTAGTTTTTTGCTATTTTGGTCACTCATTCTAAATTTTGCAGTGCTTTTTTGAGAATTATTTACATTTTTAATACCTTCTTTATTATTAAGAGTTGTGGTGAATGCCCAAAATAACTTCAATGGATGAGAAAAACAGGTGTTTTTTGGTGCCCCAGAAAGTGTTTATTGGTACCCCGGGTGGTTGGAAAAAAGCAAAAAATGCATGGTGATACAATTTTCCTTTTTACGGAAAATTGAAGTGCTTCACATCATCCTTGTATACATTAATATGCAGTCTATACCTAAGACTATAACATGGGGTAAGCAACATTTTTCTAAAATTCACAGTTTTCTTAGGAAATTCAGTCAAAATCTCATCTTTCAAAAGTGTTTGGTGGTACCCCAGTTTCCCCTACGCCTTAATAAGTTTATTAAAAAGAACTAGGGCTTAAACACAATATTTACAGTTTCTTAAAAAGGGAATTTTATCTGAAATAAAAAAAAACATCGACATTCTGAAAATATATACATTCTTTCACATAAATAATATTGATAATGTTTCTAAATTTAATGAAAGAAATTGATGAATTGACATTTTCTGACATGCCGAAAAAGACGAAATATTCAATGAAATTGCCGTATAATAAAACATATCCAAAAGCGCTACTCGGCATTTTTACATATGAAGAAATATTTAGGGTCAGGTGGAGTTACATTGAAAACCATATTTTTCTCATATTTAATAGAAGCAGGGCTTTAACGTATTTTAATTTAGATAGACAATACAATTGTGTATCTAAATTAAATGAAGCTTAAGTTTAGCATCCTTTAGAAATATGTGAAAAAGTGGCGTATACAATGTAGCCCTAACTCAATATATCCCCACCTTTACCTAATCCTGTAGCCGAATTTTACAATATCAAATTTGAGAATGAGATTTTCAAATTTGAGAATCCTATTCTCAAACTCACACTACTCAAAATACTCACATTGATTTGAGAACGTTTTGTTCGAAAAATCGCATGCAACTTGCACAATGAGATGCTCAGAGCAAAAGTAGACCGTTTTAATAGGGAATGGCATACAATGGAGACCACTCTTGCTCTGAGCGTCTCCAATGTGAGTTGAGTTTCAACTCAATCTGAGTAAAATTGTGTGAGTTTGAGCAAAAAAGTTTGAGTTTGATAATTCAGTAAACTCAACCTTTTCATCTTTCACATTTACTAAAAACAAATATGTTCAAAAACATCTAAAATGATACTATTTATTATTTTTTATGAATATTGCAATATGATTGAGCATCTTATTGTGCGATTTTTCGAACAAAACGTTCTCAAATCAATGTGAGTATTCTGAGTAGTGTGAGTTTGAGAATAGGATTCTCAAATTTGAAAATCTCATTCTCAAATTTGATATTGTAAAATTCGGCTACTGATTTAATTTTAACATAATTACGCTAACCTGTGACACAGCTGAAGTTGTTTCTTGTTTCAAAAAAGATTAAAAGATTAAAAAGATTACTCTATCAAAGAGTACTTTGTGACAAATATATTTTTCTTAATTTTCTATTTGTTTTCTTATCTTTTTATTTATCAATTCGGTATTGTGTTGAACGGATAAATATAAAACAAAAGGGGTGGCAAATCATCCCAAGCTTTATGAAATGCTCGAACTCGTGACTTAGATGTTCATTCATTCATTTTCAACCGCTTATCCCTATTGGGTTTGCGGGCGTGACTTAGATGCTATATCTTAAAAATACTTTCGCATCATTTACCGTTTACCGGTTCTCAGCCGATTTGAACCCATTCATAAATCTTTCAAAAGAACCTCCAAAATTGTTTTAGAAGTAATAGAATTGATTTTCGGATACAAATTAGTTATCGGTTATGAACCGGTTCATAACCGATTGGAACCGGTTTAGTTTTATAAGAAATTCCAAAACCTTTCCCAAGCCCAAGTGCAGCAACTTAAGTAAATACTTAAGCATACTTAAGCAGCACTTAAGTAAATTTTGTTAAATGAATTTTAAATTTTCTCTATTAATATTCATAAACAATTACATTTTTTATAAACACTCAGAAAAATAAACGAGTAAAATTTTTCGATGTTAAATTAACTCTTTTTCGTTGTGATTTTTGATTAACTATATTTTAGAGTTAATTTTACTTCTATTTAGGCGTAATATTGAAAAGAGTTGTCTCAACTTTTGTGTCATACAAAAGAGTGTAAATAACTCTTTTTAAAAGTGAAAATAACCGTTTTAAGAGTTAAAATAACTCATATATTAAGAGTCAAATAATTCTTTTTTAATATAAAAATAACACTTTTTCAAATCTCAAAATAGATAGATTTTGCAATTTTATGTTTTTTATGTTATCATTTCCTTTATTGTTTTTTTCTTGATATCGAGTGCCCCGTATTTCAAGATATCACATAATATAATGTACTGCACATGTCTTCATGAAACACTGTTAGGCCAGAGGCCTCTCGACATTTCATTTTTCCATACGTTTTTGCATAGAGGCACTGAAGACTATTGGCAATTTTTTTCCTAAAGAGAATTAACATATCAGTCTGATATATTTCGAAATCGTGCATTAAAAGCTATCTAAAAATACATAATTCATAATGTTCGCCGAAATAATACAAGAACAACGAGCAAATTTGTTTAAGTCGCGGTGCAATATCTGCAAAATTTTTACAAGGAAAAGTGAAAAATATCTTCACTTTTTATTAGGCTTGATGGGCCCCTGGTTAAGCATTTCTAATTTATTTTCCATATGAGCTTTGTCATACGAGAATCTTCGTGAGTGAAGTATATTCTTAAAACGAAAACACTTAAGCATATACTTCAGTCGTGATGAAATTTTACATCGAAAAAGAGTAATAATTGCATCGATATCGGACGAGAATATTCAATTCGCAGTTTCAACTTTATTTACTAAAATTTACAATGAGAAAGAGTAACAATTCCATCGATATTAATAAATAAAATTTATAATATAAAATTAATATTGTTAATATCTATGTATATTACTTATATAGGCAATCTATTTTAGCAGCTACTCTGAAAATTCCAAGTCAATTAATTAAAAATACTAGAGTTATGTATAGGGGAAAGTGGTCATGCTTTGCACAGTCCAATGACTAAATGACCAAATTTTTCCTATGTTTTCCAATAAATGTGATTTACCGCACCCATATTTTAAAAACTAAGAGAAAGTGTCCTGTGTTTTTAAAATATATTGAGGAGTCACATTTATTTAGAAACGTATAAAAAATAGCCATTATGAAGCTTGAGACTGTACAAAGCATGAGCAATTCCTCTACTGCTAGGCGCAGGGCGGCTCAAAAAATTACCCTCAGTTCAAACACACTGTAGCAGCACCACTTTGTATTTCAAATGAAAAGATTTTTGTCTACATCAAAACATATTTAATAACTCCTGAAAATTAAAAAAAAAAGATTCACATAAAGCGGTAATTTTAGGCGTTTAATGTTGGAGAGACGGGGATAGGAAATGGTCAAGGAAAAATTTCATTTGGTGTCTATTTTTGCCCCGTTATCCCAAGAACGTTTAAAGTACTGTGTCTCTGTACATAACTTATCTTGGAGATTTTCCGAGAATGTTTGTGTGTTAAAAAAAATAAACTTTTCGCAATTTTGCATGTTTAATGTTTTCCGTCGCTTGTTTTAAAACAAATTTTAATTACATTCGACATAATAATAACTTGTAAAAATAGAGAACACGTAATTATTATTAGGTAGTACATAATAGTTTTATGAATTTATAATTATCTGTAATCGCAGACTTTATTTTTAATGTGTTTACATGACCATTAGGATTAACTCCACCCTCACTGTTGTATATATTTTCATATTCATCACCCTATAATTAGTGATATCCATTATTCATCGCTACTATTGCGATTGTACATATAGTCTAATTCGTATTTGTGCTTGGAAAACTATAAACTCTATTGATGCCTAAAAGCCTGATTTCAATAAATCATAGGTTTATGATGTTTGCAAATGATTGTCCCTCTATAACTCTGGTATGAGCCTTGCCCAGGAGTTTTTACGACTGAAAGTTTTTTTTTCTGATGAATTTTTCAATTTAATTAAATTACAAATACCTTGGCGTGAAAAGCATGAAATCATATCTTTCAACGAAATCCAATACGATGGGGAAAGCTCTTGTAGCTTCTAACTTTGTGGTAGAAAACCAATTACTTAAAGGCGTGAATTCATTATAGGTGCAAATACAAATAAATTGTGCAATAGTTGAATATAAAATTTATAGATTTATTATAGTGGTTTTTATCGTTATGAATTTTTGCAGAGGAAACTTTAGAACTACACCTTCTGCATTGCGAACTCCATAAATTCTAATATTCATAATTTATTTGTAAAGCAGTGTTTTTTCTTCCTTGAATAACCTATATTTCATACAGCTAAAAAGTGTAGCAAGTAGCGATAAATGCAAATGCACTTGAGTGGATTACTTACATTGGCAAAAATGATTTATTTACCTTTTCTTTTATTTAAATTACTAAATAAAATTTTACAGAATTATATGAGTCAATTTTTTGTGAATTATTCCTTAAAATTCTTCTACAATTATATCAACTCAATATCTACTTTAAAATATACGCACTTCAGGTTAAGGAAATACTGCCTGAAAATCAATTTTGGGAATTTTTTAATCCACTCCAGCGTTTATTTAATTTACCATTGGCGGACTAATTTAAATTTTGAACAAGTTTAGGTAAATACCCAAATTTTCGCCGCATCATTTTCCCACCAACCCTCACGAGTTTATTGAGAAAACAGCTGAACTGGCGGAAAATTCCTTCGGTGGGAAAAACGCGCCATGAATGCCAAAGCTTCTGATTTTCCACTGTGAGAGCGAAGGAAATATTTCAGCACAAAACTCACAAATTTGGTGGAATATTTTAAAATTTGTTTTCTGTTACTTTCACCTTTGAGTTTTCAGATTTACTTGTGGTTAAGTTTAGATTGAAATTCGAAAAATCCCTTCATTTGAGACATATAGTAATAAATCTGTTTTACATAATTTATTTTTGATTTGAAGGTTAAACCATAAGTTTCATGAAGTACAATCCATCTTCAATTATAAGAAACAGTACTTCATGAAGTTTGTGATAAATTGTTCTTTATCTTGAATATTACTTTTATTCACACTTGAAAAATTATTGTATAAAAGTAATTTTCTCTAAGGTGTAAGAAGTCCTGCAAAAGGAAAGTTGAAAAACTAAAATACCACCTTCACAATAAATTAAGCGTGAAATATACAAGAAACTCAGAAAGGCGAGAAAAAACTAGGTGAATTAAAGGTGTACAAAGACTTTTAGCTTAAACTATTTTTTCTGCATGGTACCCTAATTGATATCTTACCTTTTCATTTGCACGAAATGCTAAGCTCATCTTTCGTAGTGCAAGATGAGTAAGAAGAAGCAAAAAGAAGAAGTAAAAGCGTAAAATAATTTTGCTTCTTAAATTCTAGAGAGAGATCTGTATATTAAGATGCCTTGATTTTTCACTCCCCCCCCCCCTCCGCTAAAAAATTTCCACCTTCCAATTCAAGCATATTTTCTCAACATATTTTCGCGTTTCAGGCGATTTCCGAGAAATTACGTCTATTTGTATGTTACCATTTCTACAAATCGAACGCTTAGGGATAGACTTAGGACCTATGGGGGAACCCCTCAGAAATCGACTCTGGGACCATACCTTTCCCCTTTTTCTTTAAAGCATTTTTTTGATTATTCGAAAACTCGTCTTGCATTTTTGTTTTTTCATTTTTGGATATGATTTAGAAAATACTTATAGACGGACATTTCGTCTTTATACCAAAATACCCTTGAATCATTCCTAATAATGTTTTTTTTTCAAGGTCAAAGGTTAAAAACAAAGGCTCTAGAGACTGTATTTCTCAATAGAAATTAAAAAACTCCTAAGCTATTTTGGGAAATCTTTTAACCCTTTAAGGACAAGAGTGTTACAAATTGGGGGTCAGAAAATATCACTTTTTCTAACTTGTTTTAGATGACCGTAAGAAAAATTTCATTTTTGGGTCACCGCTGACCCAATCGTCTTTAAAGGGTTAAGTCGCTTTAAGATTCAAATCAGTTGTGAACCGGTAAATGGTTAATGTTTTAAAATTGCTTTTGAAATGTAGCATATACGTCAGAAGTTCAAGTATTTCGCTCTTATTTACCCCCTTATAAAATCTTGTATTTCTGTCTTGTGGTATCCACACACTAGAAGTAATTTTCGTCAAAAATTGCTCCTCTTTTTTAAAAAAAAATTTGACGTTTCTACCTACAAGGATAGGGGAAATTTTCTTTAAAAAAGCATTTTTAAAGAAATTGCTCCTGGTGTGTAGAGGCCATTAGATCATAAATTTGTACAAACAGGAAAAGAGATAGGGGAAACTGGGGCACCACCAAACACGGGGTACCACCAAACACTGATTTTTATTTTTAAACTATTTGGACTATGTCGGCCATTTCTTCAGTGGACAAGCATCCCTGTAATGCCTAAAAATTTGTATAAGTCTTGTCCTCTGAAGTCGAATATTCTATTAAAAAAATGCAGTGTTTGGTGCTACCCCGTGTTTGATGGTGCCCTAGTTTCCCCTATATCGTATTTACAATGCATTGTTAACAAACCAAAATGTTTTCCGGATGGATTATGATTGTGTTACTCTATCCGTCTGTTTGGGAATGATTTCAATCCTTTTCCACTTGGGTGACTTCTAAGAAGCCACTATATTTCGCTTTTTGTCTGATCCCTAGAACCGCTCCAGGGTTCCGGGACTCTTGCTTTTCAGAACTAAGTCTAATCAGCTATTTCGTATACGTTCCTTCTTGTCACGGGACTAGTTCTATTTAATTCTCATCCTCCGTGTTCTGGACTATTTGCATAGTGTCAGTTATTTACTTAAATTTTCTCCACTTTTTTTCCAAGTAAGTTGGGTTGATCTTATTTTGTATAAGGAAAATAGGTAAGTAAGTATTATCATCGGCCGGATCAGCAAATGCAAATAGCAGAGTTGTTTATCCAACCATCGACATCTTATCGACTTTTTCGTTTTTTTACTGACCAAAAGTTTAATATGCGAGCCATAAATGTTAAATTCTAATGAATTTTGCAGCCAAAATTACAAAAAATTGATAGTGCATAATAGAAAGACCTTCATTTATGTTATTCTGACCGTTCTGACCTATTTGCAAAAAATTTCGTTGAAGTTCGAAGATTCAAACACAATTTCGAATTTTCAAAATAAAATTTTTGCATGGGGAAAATGCATGAGAAATTGACAAAAGAGTTCCTCAATGATTATGAAAGGATTTAACAATAATGGGGCAGGACTTTCCCCAAACAAAGTAATTACTGACCCATTTTCGTACTCGAGCACTTCAAAATTCGAATAGGAAGTACTTCAGAAACGTGTTAATGGTAAGAATATATAATTAAAAAGAAATACTAAAAAAATTGTTTCAAGAATTTTAAAAACTAATGAATAGTAAAAGTGATTTATTTGGTCATTAAAAACGGGTCTTGAACATTAACGGAATCCTTTGTGGCATTTATACACTATGTGATTTATTACATGTCTGTTAAATTTTCCAAAAGCAATGAATATGGCATAATGAGCTAAGAAAAAGACTCTATACGTATAAAAATCAAGTAGAGCATTATTCTAAAGAGCAAGCGAAGCAACTTTACAAATGGAAGTCTATAGTCGAGTTTCCTCAATTCATGTGATTTTCAATTCTTTTTTTTTTAATTTGAGAGTAAGGTTTGATAACAGAGGATGAGCTTTCTGTGAAGAGCAGGAGTGAATAATTATCAAGCATTCACAGATTCCGGCTTAATTGTTCTACTTATTTAATTTCTATTAAGCGTTTTGAAGTAGGACAGCTCCTGCCTGAGATCTATTTATATACAGCAAATATACAGGCATAGATATTTATATCGGTATCACAATTTTTAGAATTTGCTTTTGTTGTGTCATATTTTGACCATTTTCATGTACATATCGTTCAATAGTAGTAAAGTGATATTGAATACAATCCGTGAAACTCTTTTCCTACCTTTTTTCGTACCTGAAGAAGGAGCCATCCCTCTCCGAAAGTTGATTAGAAAGTAAACGAGGAGTAGAACGAAGTTAAAATTCTGTATTTTCATTGTTTGAAGTGGAAATTGTTTATTGATGGAGTGCAGTGGTGGAAAGATAAATTTCCATCATCAGTGCAAAAGTTCAAACCTGTGATTTTCTTTTATTGAGTACGTGTAGAACTCTTTATTTTCTTGTTAGTCTATACTGATGGTCGTCATAAAAAGTATTCTTTGACAGAAGTAAAAAGTTTTTGCCGCCTCTATTTTTTGGTGGCTCTCATTGAAATGTAGAGCAATTATCAATTTGATAACAAGTTGTCAAATAAAAGGGGTGGCAAAGCGTTCAAAAGTGCTTTCCCAATATTTACCTACATTATTAAAGTTTGGTTCAATTCATGAGGAAAGGAGCGGTGTTCACGAGTTCAAATATTTCGCAGAGTTTTCCCATAGAGTAATTTGTTCTTAAGTTTATTGGTGTTTACAATCGATTTGAATCGATTTATAAAAATATTTATCGCTTATGAACCGGTTTATTACCAGTTCATAACTGATTGAAATCAATTGAGGCTTTTCAGGAAATTCAAGACCTTTCCAACGAGCCAAACATAACCCCATTCGATTGAGATATACGCACTATAGAGGCTTTTTAACCTTTGATCGTGAAAAACCGTTTTTAGGAATGATTCAACGGTATTTTCGTATATGAATGAATGTCCCACTGGGTATTCTCTTAAACGTATTGAAACATGAAAATATCGCGTGAAACGTTTTCGAGCGATCCCAAAAAACATGGTTTTGGAGGGGAAAAAGACAACATAGTGGAGAAATGAGGAGTATACTAGCGAACTACGGGAAAACTTATGTGAAAGGTTCCAAGTCGCTATCTCTAACCGTTTGGCCTCTAGAGCAGTCGATCGGCGGTCGGACGGTCCAACGGATGACGTAATTTCTCAGAAAATATGTGAAATACGAAGATATGTTGAGAAAAGTGGTTTCCGGGGGGGTACAGCGTGAAAATTTTCATGGGGATTATTGCTTTCTCTGGCGCAGTTTGAGCGTTTGAAGTGAATCAGTGTCGTAGACTCCGAATTATAGGAGTACAATCATTGCCCGAGAATCCAGTGGCATCCCGAATTACTAAACTAAGAACAAATCTATAGAGTGGAAACAACTTTATCATCGAGTTGAATTAACTCGAAGAATATCGATGTAATTGTTACTCATTTTCGTTGTAAAATTTTATCTCGACTGAAGTATATGCTTAAGTGTTTTCGTTTTAAGAATATACTTCAGTCAAGAAGATTATCGTGTGACAATGTTCATATGGAACATAAATTAGAAATATACCTGACAGTGTTTCATGAAAACATGTGCAGTGCATCATATATGATATCTCGAAATATCATATATGATATTTTAAGTGTCTAAGTCTAACAGTGTTTTCATGAAGACATTTCGCTCGGAACATAAGGAACTTGATGTCAAGAAAATAATCATAAAGAAAATGATAAAATAAAAAAAAACATAAAATTGTAAGATCTATTCATTTTGGGATTTCAAAAGAGTTATATTAACTCTAAAAAAAAGAATTTTTTTAACTCTTGAAACGAGTTATTTTAACTCTTAAAACGAGTTCATTTCACTCTTAAAAAAAGTTATTTACACACTTTTGTATGACAAAAAAGTTGAAACAACTCTTCCGAATATTACACCTAAATAGAAGTGAAATTAACTCTAAAATATAGTTAATCGAAAATCACAATCGATTCGAGTAAGTTTTACTCGTTTATTTTTCTGAGTGTATATATTGCAGAATAAAAAAAATGTTTTAAATTGAAAGGACCTTCAGAAATGTTATTCGAATACTTTCTTGTAGGATTAATTTTGGGATAACGACTAGTGGATTTAATTTAAAGTATATAATAATTTAAGTAGAAGCACCGTTTCAGAAAATTGCTTACAAAGAGTTAAAAATGGAAACATCTCAATATTTCGTTACATTTCAGTGCATTCCGAGTTAGAGAAACTTTGAGATTGCATAGCTCAAAAATAAGTAAAATAGTTTTCTTGCAGTTTTACGGTGAGACGTAAGGACGTTTCTTCATAATACAGTGAGACTATTACAAAGAACTATTGCTACTCCTTGCACTTTCTTTCCTTTGTGAAGAAATAATTTGACCAATCAATCAATGTACACTTCTTAAGCTTCACTACGTGAGCGTAAAAAATTACAGTAACCACAAGTTTTTCCAGAAATATCAATGATTTTTAATTTTCCCAGGAAGTTCCCAATGAGGAAGATGTTAATTTTGAGGAAGTATGCTTTACAACGAATATTTAACTATGATTTATGGTAGATCGTACACCGAGAAAAATTTTGATGGTATTTTCTACAAATCGTGTCTTTAAATTCTACTGCCTCAAAAGATAGTAGAAAATACCATCCTCCATAGATACTTTCCTTTAGAATCTACCATCTTGACATTTTAAAATTTACTATCCTATGGATAGTAAGTTCTAACAGCCGGATGGTAAAATCTACTATCCTCATTTAGATTTTACATTGACCTCTCTTAGATTCTAATATCCGGGAAGTAAATTTTACTGGCCGCATATTTGATGTTAAAATTTAACTGGAAGACAGTAAATTTTAACGGAGGATAGTAATTTGGATTGAAATTACTATCCAAGCCAATAAAATTTGCCATCCTACTGTTAGAATGTCATTTTGGAATATCGTGGGTGCCGATGCAACCGTTCCCGATATGCTTTGAATACATTATAGCAATTCGTGGCGCAGCTGGAAGATGCTGGACTGTCATCACAAAGGTCGCGTGTTCAAATCTCGGCTGAGTCGTCAATGTTGGAAAAAGATTTTCACGCATCAAAATGGCTTGAAATACAGAGAATGTCATCCAGGAAGGGCCCCAAGCCCTTAAACAATGGCCAAAAATCAATGAAAATAAGGAAAAATAAATTTTTCCGACATTTTTCATTCTAATATCCGGCTAGTAAAATTTACTATTCTGCCAGTAAAATTTACCATCCGGATAGTAAAATCTAATATCCGGGGATATTAGAATTTACCATCCGGCTATTAGAATTTACTATCCATGCAATAGATTTTACAATTTTTGACAGTCCAATTTAATATCGCGTTTGCTGGGTGACTTTTTTACTATCCGGCCATTAGAATTTTGTATGGAGGATGGTAAATTTTACCATCCACATTTTTCTCGGTGTAACCTATATATTAAATTTTCACAAAAGAGCAGACGCAGAAAATAACATTTTCCTTCTGTACAATTTTTTACATTTACATATCATTTATCCAATCACAGTCTTTTAAAAGGAATTTTCAATGTGTTCACACGGTTTTTCACTCATTCTTATCCGGAACACGGTAAAGGGAACACTATGGGTGCGGATTTTACCGGAAATTGAATTAAAAGTGCGTGTTAACCATACAAATGAAAAATCATTGTGCAGAAATCGATGCGGCTTTTCGATTTTATTAGTTGCGTAAAAGGAATTTCATTGGCATTGGAAATCACACTGAAAAGCTACAATCAAATGAAAATTTCATGCTTCAGCCATTTATTGAAAAAAGAAATTATATTGCGATTCCTAGAGAAAATTTCCTTAGGACTCAAAAATTATTTTAAAAATAAATAAAACTGCATATTGTATGTCAAACTTTTAAACAAATTACAGTTGATGAAAGTTTGTACTATGTAAACTTGCAACTTAAATAAATACAGACTGTAACAGTCTTCAGCGACTACAACTTTATAATTTTCTCTTTATATATCAAATCAAGAAGTAATTGTACTAATTCATTAATTCAATTCAATTTAAACATTTTTCAAGAATTTTTGCCTACTAAAAAACTAAAGCCTACAGTTTACATCTGTATACCGTTTTTGAAAACTGCAGTTAATATTCATTGCAAGATTGCATTATTATTCACACTGGAGATTGAATTACATCTTACATATTAACTCTCTTTCTATACTGCAATTTCATTTAAAAAAGCCTTAGCTTATGTATTTATTGGCTGTGACCGACTTTTTTTCTGAACATGAAAGCAGCATAGGAGGGAAGTATTATGGCTAGAAGTGGTGTATAGATATAATCAAGATTTTTCATTATAAATTGTGGAAATGCTGAAGAAGTTTTATAGGAATTTGGTGTAAACATTTTTCATAAATACTATATTTACTCCTTATAGCAGTGCTCTTTTTATTTAATCTGTTGCTTTCCAGATGTCCTGAGTACTTTTCGAGTCTTTTGGTTAAGACGGTTTGGCAAGTTTACGGGGACTTACAGTAAATCCAACAGTGACTACACTCAGGGAAATGAATCTGGGAGCCGGGGTTAGAAAGAGGTGTTGAATATGCACCATGGCAATCGGGGTTTAGATTCACACCAAAAAACGAAGGAAAAAGTTAAATTCACACCAACTTTGCTTTATAAAAATTTACTCTGCCGAGTGTTAGATCTACACTCTTCATATAATCCTTGATAAAGCACACAAAAATGTCTTTTTTGTCATCCAGGAAAATCATGAACATATCTTGTATGAATTTAATACACTCTGGCTTAATTATGATATGAAAGAAGTATTAAAAATATATTATTAGAGAAAATAGTTCTGTATTACGGATTGAAACCTCATCGAGTGTTAAATTTACACTACTGGCAACAAAGATAAGCAAACGAGAGACGAGTGTGAAAAATACACTTAAACAGTGTTTTTCCAACACTTCCTCGGTGTTGTTGAACGAAAAGACACTATTAATTTTTCACATACCTCGTTTTGTTTCAGTCTATCGAAAGCGTCTATTTAAGAAAATGCTCCGTGTCCGTATGTGCGTGTTTTTTCGGTAATTCTGTTATAAAATTGTGATTTAGTGTCCAAATTTCTGCATAAAAAGCACGGTAAGTCTGTAAATTTGTTTAGAATATAGTGGAAAAGTGAATTTTTTAACAGAAAAAGAAATTTTTTCTAGTTCTTTTTGGAAGTATTGAGTGCTGCTTGTATCTTTTTTTGTTAGTGTGTTTAATCGTCTTGCAATTGTTGTATATTATTTAATTTAGTTCTATGATTAAAGTGAATTGTTTGGATTACTAACAGATTATTTTAGTGGTTTTCTTAATTCTTTTGTTAATGGTTTCTTCTTTTATAAATCCTAGAACTTTTCCTTAGAGTTTTGTGGAAAAATGCCCCATTTTCCATGGCGGAAACCTGTGGAATTTTTATCTCCACATACTACAATTAGTAGGGGAAAGTCGTCTGCCTTTAAATGCAGCAGCCTTCAAATGTTGCGATTTTTTCGTTGTTCTAAAAAGCATAAATTATATTCTATTAACTATTAGGTAGCTATCTATCATCCTCACAAATCATCAAAAAATGGAGAGCCTAGCTCCTTTTTCCTAGATACTAGATCAAAAAAAATGAAAATGAGCTCTAAACTGTAATTTTGATGTTCCACAAATCATGTGATTTTTCATAGTAAAAATCATTTTACAAATAAATCTTCCATTGTGACACATAGAAGGTTAATCAGGCTTAATATTTCTGTTAATACATTTTGGTTCAGATGACACAATTTTTGTGGGTGGCAAAAATTTGCAAACATCACCCTGCAGCAGCCTTTAAATGCTAATGTCGTGTGCCTTTAAATCCTATCTTTCCATACATCAAAACATGTGAAATCGAACTCCTACTTTTCTCTGACGAACGTCATACAAATACTTATAACCTGCTATCTTGCTCCGGCCGGGATGTTTCAAGTTGACAATTTTCAACTTCAATGGCTTTTTCTTCCAAATTTTCATGTGCAAAACAGTGCTTCAGAAAAATGTGAAGAAAAGTTATTGTTTAATGTCTTTTGACTGCAGTGATGATTTTAGTGAGTGCGTTAGGCTTCAATCTAATCATTTATAGCCCATTTAGTTTTATTGATTCAATATTCTCAGTGAAAAAAAACATTTAAAGGCAGCTGCATCGCGTTTGAAGGCAGACTATGCCAGCTGCCTTCATACAAATCGACATCACTTTTTTAATTTCCTCAGAAGGAAAAACTGAGGACTTGCGAGTGCTAAATGAGGTAATCATATACGCCGAATGAACAAGAGAATTTTTTGGTGTAGTAGAAAATAAAATCCATTTTGTGGATTCTTCAGAAAAAAAATCTTAAATTTGGAACTCCATTTTTCGTTTGAAGGCAGACGACTTTCCCCTATAGCAAATGGGATTGGAACTCTGATGTTGACAGCAATATTCAAGCAGCTGCTGCTTCTGTGGGATATACTTGACCCATGAGAAAATTCTTATAGGTATGTGATATATCTTCTTTTTAATTTTGGTTCTTATTGATTGTTTTTCTTATGCCTCTTTTTAAGCTTTTGTTAAACTACGACCAAATTAAAGATTGTAGTAGATAGGGCTCAATAGGTACTATTTACACTCGAGGAAATGTAAGGCAGAACACCTTTTTCTGGCACTGCTGTTTGTAATCAAACCTTTACAAACTTCAAAAACACCCTAACGATGAGATGTCTGCTTCTACAGATATATTATGATACAGGTAAAATTACTACTTGGTTTTTAGCACTTTTTTTTAATAAAAAAAAAAATACAATTTTCTTTATGTAATATTCATAGCAATCTTATATTCTTTTGTGTTTTATAGATTTAATGGGTATTGTAAGTCTTCATGGTCTACGCAAAGTTTTGGCCCCTGGACTTCTCGTAACTACAAAGGACACAAAAATAAAAAGGAATCGTCCACTATGTACTAAAAAGGGAACCATTCTATTATCTCCGGAATATCAAATTCTACTCGAGACGATCTTGACTGACTTCGCAGGATAGTGTGCAGTACTGGCAAAAAACTCTGTAATCTCTCTACTTAAGCTGGAAAAGAAGTAAGATGCTAAATTGTTTCTTTTCTTTGTACAAGTAAGTTTAGCGCAGATAATTTTATTTTAAATTCTAAATCTAAATTTAAAAAAAATGTACGTGCATATTGATAGCAATCATAATAGCGTCAAATTCTTAAATGTGCACAAGAAAATTGTGTCCAGAAGGCATTCTAATATTTACAAGAATAGTCCAAAATTTTTCTTACCATTTTTAACAAGTATTCTAAATAATTAATATATTTATTTTAACGAGAGTAATATTTCGTAAACAGTGCTATTTTACACTCCCAAATGATTTCAGATGCAAATTTTTTCTCTTTTGATTATGGCCTGAATAATTTTATAACAAAGATACAATATTTTATATAGATTTAATATTATATTTCGTTAAAAATACTTGAATAAGCCCAAAAAAAGATCATCTTTGATTAATTTCCAAGATAATATAAATTATTAAAATATTTTGAACGATATGACTTATCTGGGAAGCTTAAAATTTTTGAAACAAATATGAAGATTAGTAAAGAAACTTCTTTTTATGAGAAAAAGTTAGAAGAAAAAAGAATTTATGAGATATTGATGATACAAATTAATTTCCAAGAAGATCGTTAGTACAAAAATATTAAGGTAATGAAATTTTGAATAAATTTATATAATACTATTGTATTGATATGTATATGTTAAAAAAAGTAATAAATAAAGAATTTTTAAACCAATTATACCTTTTAATGGGATGTATGGAGGATATACCTCTCAAAGAATGAGGGTTAATATGTGCACTTGATGAGCTTTACATATTTTAAATACCATTGGTGTGGTAATAACCCTCGATAGGGGTTTTTAATTAATTTTATAGCGTCGGTGTAAATTTCACACTCGATGGGGTTTGATTTTTTTATTCAATCTTTTTAACCCCCGCCTATTACCAAATTTACTACCGGAGAGGTTTGGTTGATTCGGGGTTAGAATTTGGTGTGAAAAATAACCCCCGATTTGTGCACATTTCACACCCGTATTTCTCTCAGTGTACTTTTATACACTGTTTGTGAAGGCCCTAGTTCTTTTTAACCCTCTAACAGTATTTTCTTTAATATGCAAAAAAAGTAGTTAAATAATTTCATCTAAGGTAATTAATGGTCCAATAAACTCAAAAAACCCATCCGTTCTTCATTATCTCTTTTCGTTTGGGCGCCAGGTGAGAAAAGGTAAAGACCGCCTGTAGACGGTCATTTCTGTTTAAAGCATCAAAAGACTGAAATATTTTTTTTATTGAAAAATAGTGAAAAAAATAGTACAATAAATGAATTTCAAACGTTTTTTATGGATGAATGCTATATGATTATTATCTATAAATGATAATATTTAGGAAAAACCGTAGATTTTTTTTTAAATGAATTCAGCTTCAGAAAATGTGTTCAAGACTATAACTGAGGACACTAGATATTTTAACTTTGAATAAGTAATATTATCTCAGTAAATGCGATTTAAAGAATGACCGTCTTAAGACGGTCTTACCTGATAGAGGCAGGAGCATTTATCGCCATAAATGAGTAGAGATGTCTGATATCTATACGAAAATGATGGCGAAGACTTTACAAATTTCTTCTATATAACTGCATAAAACAGGCCCATATTCGGGTGAATGGGGAATTTTTATAGCCGAAATATAACAATTTTTTATTTTAGAGTTAATCAAGTCATCGTGTACGGTAAAATGTATTGTTTATAACTAAATAAAACATAATCACTCTGTCATACCAATATTATAACTATTGACTGAAGAACTGTCATTTCTTGTCCATTTTTCTTTAAGTCTTGCTCAAATATTTTCCTCAAATGAATAAATATTTATCCTCAACGATTCAGTCACATTTTTTGTGCCTCGTGCACTTTCGTCGCGTATGAAAGTTTAATGCAATAATTGTTTTCCGTTAGAGGCTAAAATATTAGTGAACAAAATTTCATTCCCGACTTGAAATTCTTAGGGGAAAGCTGGGAAATTAAATAAAACAAAATTGAATAAATTTATTGCTTTTTCCAATACATCATTCAAAAAACTTATAGTTTTCAGATTTTTACAGTATGTTTTGATAGAATACAGCCCTTTAAACAATAATTTGGACAAATATCATTGCACTGCAATGTTTTGTGTATCACTTTTCCATTAATTTGAGTTTGGCGTCGCCAATTTTCTGTATTTTTCCACGCCATAATCTTCTTTTTGTTCTGATAAAATAAAATCAAGATATTGTAACCCGAATAAGTAAGAAAAGTAGAAAATAAAACACATTTATATATTTTAGTGATTATATTTATAAGATGTATATCATATTTACATTGTAGACTTCTTACATCATTAATATCACTACACAGCAAGCATGTCAAAACACTGGAAGATTATGCTTTTGATAAACTTTTTCTGCATTCTGAGCTCTGATTCTGCAATTTTATTTCACTTCAAATGATCTGGAAGCTGTCCTAACGCTTGTACTTGCGGTACACTGCAATTAAAGGAAGAAAATATTAGCTCTCACAAACGAAGTGTTAATTCACTACTTTTTCATTATTTGCACTTATTTTGTAAAATTTAATGCCTTTTATCTATATACTCGATTTTTCTGCACATGCTGGTGCATTTTGGAACTCTAATTAATATGAGACATCACTTATTTCACAAATTTTCACTCGCAGATGAACTTCTGCTTAGTAAACAAAGTAGAATTTGACAATCTGGCAGCGTCATACAAAAAGAAGACAAGTTGTATATAACTTGTGTCTTTTATGGAACAAATGTAACTAAAATATATCAGAACATGATGTTCATACAATTTCACGACATTATGTGAACATAATGGCATGAATATGTAAGATAAATATACTTTTGAAATATTTGACATAGTTTTATACATTTTCACTCAAAAATAGATTATATTATGACTTGTTTATAGATCAAAAATGTTTGGTCGTTATTTTTTAGGGAAAATAACAATATTTTAACTTAAATTTATCAAACAAAATGTATTATATGTATTAATAGAAAATAACTGATATTTTCTTTACAATTTTTAGTCAAGTTATTATATTGGCATTCAACGCACATAATTTTCGTATAATTTACATCCATTACGTTCATACATTATATTTCTAAGAAATAGCTCGATTACGTTGAAAATATGTTGGTTACATTTGAGACATACATTATTTGGATATCAAATGCCCCTTGGGGGGTTAATATCGTTGAGGCTAATACTCATATCATAACTACTCGGATGCTATTTGGTGGCATTTTTTCTACCGATATCTTTAACAGTTTTTGCTTTGTTTGAATATAACAATCATGTCTTTTTTCTAAGTTTCTTGTCCTTTTCCACAATTATAAGGGATTAAATATTATTCTGAATTTACAAACATTATTTTTATAAAAATTCAACCGACTAGTTTTGTTTTTGAAAAAAAATCTGAATGAGTTAATAATAAAGTCAGAAATCCTCACATTTTATAAAATTAGCGTAAGGAATAAGTTATTTTTACACTAGGGTAAGTGTGCCAAATTTCGGCATAGTTGCATACAAGCGCCAAAGTCTCAAGTTTGAAATGTATAATATTTTTAATAACAAATTGATTTTTTTGTTACTTTTTAAAAGAAATGTTGCTTGGAACATTGTAGGCACTTTATCGTCTTTATTTTCTCTAAAATCATTTTTAATACATTTTAAAATGAATAAAAATGTAGACATAGCATACGTGGCCTATTCCGGCCACCTTCATTCTCATAGTTCCTTGCCCTTCCGAAATTCTTCCAATAATGCCCTTTTCAGAACAGCTTATTCGTCAAAACGATATTTTTTGTTATTTTTTACATTGCATAATCTCTAGATTATGCAAAAACTAAAAATTCATAGAAATTTGGGGAACAAAAAATGTGGCCGGATTTGCAAGCTGGCCGGAATTTGGTACACTTACCCTACAAGTTTCACGTTATTAGAAATAATAACGTTAAAGTGCCTTTTCCATACATAAGGTTTAAGATATCATAACAAAACATTTGTGAAGATATTTCTGTTTTCATGGGATACAGAATTAAATTTGCTTTTAATCAAAATTTTAAATTTTGAAAGGATAACCAAAGTCGTACTGTTGTACTCTTAACGATTGAAATTTAGTTCTGAAAAAGTTTTTACTTTTTTCGTGAATTGTGTTTATAATATGATCACCGATCACTTGACGAGCACATCTTCATTTACAAATTTTTGTTCGTAAATGATCGTAAACCGACAGAAAAAAAATGTCTTTTTAAAATTTTGTCATTTGTACGTAAAGTTTTGCCGGACAAACAAAAATAAACGAACAAATATGTGCAAGAGACCGTGTTACGAACAAAGTTTGTGAAAAAAAGTATAAAATTTTCAAAAATATTTACGAACAATTTTACAAAGAATCTTTTTCTGTGTAGGCGTGAATGTCGGCCATATTTATAAATTTGACAATCAGATACTTTATAACCAGATGATCGTACTGGAAATATTTCGCTCTTTAAAGCACATCTTCAGCAAGACTTAAACTTTTCCCTTAATAGCTCTTTACAACTTATTTCCCTATGTTTATTATTTAAATATTTGTTTACTTTATTATTTATTATTTAAATATTAACCCTATGATACTTCCGTAAAATTAATATGAAATTTTATAAAAAGAATTGCTACTCATTTTATATTCTTATATTCTTATTTTAATTTATATGGTTAATAAATTAATAATTAGAATATTAACCTCAATTTATCAGAATAAATACCCCGGCACAAAATTTATTGCCTGTACTTACAGCTATTGACAACAGTGTACGTTATTTCATAATTTCGCAACACGTGCAATGTTATAAATGAACGTGCTTGTAAGAAACTTTTAGATTTGTCTATTGGACTTACCCTAACGCGCATGTTTTGAAATAAAAACAACTGTGTTAGATGTCTTTTATTTATTTAATCTCAAATTTCATTTAGAACCGAATTATTACACATGCGGTACTTGGATCGATGCAGTATCCGCCAAGAACTTCTTAGTAAAGCTATGGTCGAAATGAAATGAAATGTTTATAAAAGCAAATATAGAACTAAATGAAAAAGCAAAGTGATTGATTTTAGTAACATGGAGCATAAGTTTAAGTATAACATAAAGTATACTTATAGATAACCTGTTAAGAGAAAAGAAAAAAAAATGCAAGAATTAGAAGTTCTTTACCTTTTCTTACTCCAATGATCAATGGTCGTATATGAGATTTTCGGTATTTTTCAGAGTGATTTAAGAATATTTCCAAATCAAAAAAATTGTTAAAGGAATGGTATAGGGTTGTCTATCAGCAAAACTCAAGTCATTTTCGGGCAAAAACTTTTTCTATCAACCCCAATGTGAAGGCTTTACAAAAAAAAATATTTCAATACCTCCTGACGGCTTTTAGGCCGAAGATAGATTGGCTTAGATAAATAGTTTGACAAACTTTGCCATGACCTGAGGCTTTGATTACATAAGTCGACAGCCTTAGTCACTTTGGTGTTGTATAATAGGGATTTTCCAAGGAAAGTTTATTGAGACACGATTTGTCTTCAGACAGATTTTAAGATACTAACTAGCTTAATAAAAAAGCTCAGGCCATTTCTCACATAAAAGAGATTACAGAAAATCTCAGTAAAAAGCTTCCATTTAATGTAAATTAGCCTTGACGACGACGAAAAAAAAACTTTTAATGGACACGATTCACCTTTTCCCTCTTCACCACCTTTCTGTTCTTTTGAAAAGTCAGTATGTCACACAACCCTTGAAATTGCTTTGAGGAGGAAAAAAGGCAGTTTAGTAAAGTTTTCAAAGTAATTCATCAAATGAAGTTTGACCAAGGGTTTGACACCATTGTGTGGTGAAAGTATTGATGTCTAGAGCGATGCTGAAAGAGGAAATTTCTGCAAAACTGATATTTATTTAATTTAAATAAAACTCAACATGTGATAATTAGGAAATGAGTGAAATTGTAATAAAAAAATGAAGTGGGAAAGTAGTGGCTGAATAATGTGACATAGTTGACTTTCCATAACAAAGCATTTGGAAGCACGCCAGAGGAAAGCGAATATCATGAGGAGAGTCCAGTCCAGGTTATTCTGGCATACATGGAGTAGTCATGCAGAAAGAGTTACTGCTGCAGTTGCCTTAATGGAAATTAAATGATGATTTATCTTTCACATATCACGGTCAGAAAATCAAATCGAAAATGTAAAAAAAAAATATCTTCCTGAAGTGGCAAAAGATCTACAGGCGGGAAATATATGTGTTTTATGCTTTAGGTCAATTAAAACCTATTTTTCCAGGCCATGTCTACATTTTTATTAATAAACAGAAGAAACTCTAAATATTAACATAATTAAAGAAGATATTTATAGGGGAAGCGCGCTATCGATGGACGATTTATGCTTCACACAACTAATTTTTTTCAATGTTTTATAAATGAATTTAGTCCATTATAATATTATATTTTAATAGCTAGTCCAATGCCTCAAATTTTTAGAAAAGAGCAATGGGTGAAATCCATAAGAAACATAGAGAAAAAAAAAATGAACTGTCGAAAGCTTGAGTCGTCCGAAGGTAGCGCGTTTTTCCCTAGAAGTTTTTTTTTTATTTTTAATATTTAACAAAGAAATATTGCAACACCTTCGTAAGCTGCCACAATAAATTTAATTTTACCACCGTAGAAAATAGACCACGCCCACAGTTAAATTTTCCAAGCAAACATGAATTATTTCTCACCTAATTTCAACTTTATTCCTTAAAATCGAATGAACTTAATATATTCTGTACATCATAATATTTTTACAAATTAATTTAAAATACAAGCCTGATACCCCTAAAAGATTGCTTCCGAAATGCAAAAACTTTTAGACCCCGCCCACTATTGAATTTGTGTTACTTTCTTGTACTTTTCGTCTAATAATATTCATATTATAAAATATTAAAAATTCCAAAAATTTGAACTCAAATTGACACTGACGTCTTGAAGAGGGCGTTACTTTAAATAATTTTTGGACGGAGCATAATCAAGGAGACAAATTTTTCATATTAAAATTACCATCCATGATATTATAAAAATAGTTCCGGTTTTGTATAGAGGTCTTTTTCTTATTTCTCAAGTAAATTTACAGGATAATGAATTGCTTTATTGAGTCGTCACTACCCTAGAGAGTGAAGTGGGACACTTTTGAATGTGAAGCACCTTTGAAATTGAAACACCTATTTTTAATTAAGCCTTATCATGATATAATTGAATGAATAGGTCAGAACGGTCAGATTCATTAGGGATAAGGAAAAAATATAAAGTCTTTGAAGCCAGAATATGTGCGAAGCCTTGAAGTCTTCCCCTATGTAAAATACAAGAGTAAATGTAAAATTTTTAAAATACTTTTGTTAAGTAGGAACTCGAAACTATCCTTAACGAATGAATAAGTAACTACAATACTTAATAACTTATAAAACTACAATTAAAAAAATCGCATTGAAATCGTATTGTAGTTATTTTAATTAAAATTCCTTGGATGTACTTGTGGAAAAAAAGGATTTGCGCGTGATACTTCTTTTATATTTTTTGGAAGAGGTTTTGTGAATTTTTCCAGTTAATGGAGTTCTCCTGCTACTTTACTAAAAAAAATGTCCCAGGAAAATACAAACGTTAGAAAATCTGGAACGTGACGAAATTTCTTTTCAGGAAGTGGTAAATCATCTTCTAAGACGTTAAAGAATTTTACAAGTGACAAGGTTATTGGATCAAAAGGGTGCCGTGAATAAATGGAGAAGGAAGTAGAGAAACCCTTTTACTCCAAAATTATGTTTTCCTCAACGATAAACAGAGTGTAGGGACATGTGCGTCCATTCAATCAATAAGACTGTCTTTAGCGGTTTTACAGCTTCAACACACTAATGAGAAATTTCTGACAATATTTAGCACATTGCAAATATTTTGATAGTATTTCCCGTATTTCCTATAAGCGGAAGAAATTTTCTTCAATATGATAAATATTGTCAAAAAAAAATTCATATTGTATACAGACTTATTAGATAAAATTTTCTAGTGTCGATCAAATGAATCTCTGTGGCCAAAAAAATTAAAATTAGATTATCGAGATTCTTAACTTTTAAAAGTCAAGTCACAATTAAATTCCCGCACATGCGAAATTGATAGCATAACTACTCAACTCATTAAGAAGTTCAACTACTATAAACCGAATTTTAGATTTCAAGTTACCGCAGCTTCTATAGGACATTAAAAATCCTAAATTAATGCAATTTCAGAGATTTTTCGAAATCTAATGGATCATTTACCTTTTTTTAGGTGTGATTCCATCAAGAGTAAATTAAGCTAATTCAAAACCTGCTTCAAATGGAAATGTTTTGCTACTCCAAATGGAAACGTCATTGTTTTCATGATAAACACAGTAATTAATTACTATATTTATATATTTTCTATACCTCAGTTTCATTATTTAGTTAATTTTGCTCCAAATAAAGCGAAAATCCATTCATATTCACAAATTTTAATTTGTTAACTTCTCAGACAAATTAAAAGTGTACCATTTCACCATTGAATTTTTCATAGATCGACCATGTTTTCCAATGAAAAACACAATGAGATGACTGTTGTTGATTCGTTTTGTTTAACATTTCTGTCATATTTCTGACTAATTTTAGTTAAATTAAGTGCTAATCTTTATTGTTAACGGTACGTGAAGTTTTCAAATGAAATAATTACCTATTTCGTGAACAATAAGGGTTTTTCTGAAGTGTCTGCAAATGCTTCAATATGAAACCCCGGAAATATGATTTTTTTGGGGAGATTTTCTTATTGTTTTAGATAGAGGAGGAGAAAAGACCACGAATAAGAACAAATCCTGCACTCATGAGCAACTCAACAAGGTTTTGGGAGCCTTTCGTCGCGGTTTCAGTTACACTGTTTGTCTCCAATTAGAAACTTTCCCTTGTCTCCATTTGGGTTAATATGTTTCCAATAGAAACATTTTACACTCGCGTATTTTTCTTGTATTTAAGAAGTTTTCATATTATATTAAAGAATTTCCGCTAAACAGTAACATTCTAGAAGAGTCAAGGAGCAAGTTTATCTAATTCTCTTCAGAAAAAATTATGAACTTAATGCGTTGAATCTTCTGTCAAAGTTAAAGCGTCTGGAAATGGTTTTGAATTAGGACATTTACCCTAATCACACCTATTATCAATCTAATCCTCAGACAAAGTTTTCCGGAATTTTTTTCTCAGTAATTAAATCGATATGATTGAACCTTAGTTCCGAAGTCTATATGAGTTGAACTGGCTTTACATATTTCAAATTATTTGAATTTAGAAAGCCAAATGCATAATAAAGGGACAGATAATCCTAACCGGCTTATGTAGGTGAGATTCTTAACGTGAGCTAACTCGGAGTGCGTGCAAATTCGATTTAGAGCTGAAATTGTGAGTCGCCATTCAGTTATCTTGAATCAAATTCGTGAAATTATACAAATTTTGTATTTAAACCAAAATATCAAGGATTTGGATGAACTGGCACAAAAGTAATATATGGGTGAAATGTAGACCAGAATGTTCTCTATAATTTTCCCATAGAACATGATCTCATCGATTACTCAGAAGCCAAGATAAGCGAGGTTTTTTGTTTCTTAACTCGTTTTTTCATTCAGAGTTCCCCAAGTAGTCATTTATTGAACTTCAACTATATCAAAGAATTGTTGTATTTTGTGGGACTTTCCATTTAAAACCCTATTTTAAGTATCTTGGTGGAGTAGAGGCAGTCAAATTGGCATCTGAGTGATTTCAAAGCGTTATTATGGGAAAAATCAATTTTTTCACACTTAAACGGCAAAATCGGAGTGATAGCGTAGTCTGAGTGGAAAATGATGTATGGACGAAATGTAGAGACAAATGTCCTCTACAATTATGTCGAAGTAATCATCAAAATCGGTTCAGCGACAGTCGAGATAATTGAGGTTATGTGATATTGAAATTGGTTTTTCGACTGTGGCGCCCCTGGTGTTGGTCCCACGAAGTTCAAATATTTTAGAAAGTTGTAGTATTTGGTGAGATCTTTCGTTTAAGCCCTCATTCATCAAAATCGGTCACATAGAACCGGAGATATGATTTTTTGAATTTTGTGAACTTTGACCCCTCATATCTCCGGTTCTATTGAAACCACAGCGCGCATACGCACCATTTTGGAAACGTCCTAGACTGGACTACAACATACTAAAATTTCATTAACTTGCACAATGCCGTTTTTGAGAAAAGTGACTTTGAATTTCGATGAATTTTGACGCTATCACAGCGCCACCTGTGGTGACTTTTTGAACTTCCATCTGAAAGTGCTCATCGAGACGAAACTAAAAAGGTAAAATTTAGGTCGCTATGTTAGTTAGAACCGGAGATAGAGGCCGGTCAATGTTCGAACTTTGACCCCTTATAGCTCGGGTCAGGGGTTTTAGATCGACTTAAGTTTTTTTTTGTTTGATAGGTATAATCAACGGCTACAACATACTAAAATTTCAGCCCGATGCACAATGGAATTTTTGAGTTATTTAACTTATAAGATTTAAAAATTTTCTTTTTAATAATAGCGCCCCTAGCGGTGGTTTTATGAACTTGCGATGTTAGAAGGGGAGGTGGCATTTCACGAGAGCTTTCCAAAAAGCCCTCACTTTTTAAATTCTGACAATTAGAACCGGAGTTATGGCCATTTTAAGAAATTTTTTTTGGACCCTTATAGCTCGGGTCAGGGGGGTCGGGGGACCTTAAGTTTGGTATTGATGGAAAGCCCTAAGGCCCAGCTATAACATACTAAAATTTGAGCCCGCTCGATGCCATAGGGGCGGAGCTATTGAGAAAACAAAAAAAGGGGGGTCTTCAAAATGGCGGAAGGAGGGGTGGGGGGTGGGGGGTCAATGCACCAAGTTGCAATTTTCACCCGATATATAACCTTTGCCGAAAACCGCAAGTCGATATCTTTTTTAGTTTAGGAGCTATTAAGCTCCAAAGAGCGGCCGGCCGGCCGGCCGGCCGGCCAGCCGGCCGGCCGGGAACGTAAAATAGCCACATATATATTCGTGATCAGGAAGTGGCGAAACACATTTTGGCCAAGTTTGAGCGCGATCGGACGACATGAAATTTTGTTAGGATTATAGTAGGTGAGATTGTTAAGAATCTCACCTAATATTGGTCAATAAAACCAATTATTTGCAGCAGATAAAATCCTTTGAGAATCATGAGATGATCGTTTATATAGGTAAATTTATAAAGAGAGACCATAATGTCGAAAGTATATATAGAAGGAAAAGTTTTAATCTTATCTACAAAACATACTTAAACATGCTACAACATACAGTTCCATACCATTAGGGTGGAGGTATGAGAAAACAAAATTTAAGGGTATTTCAAAAGGGACAGATAATCCTAACCGGCTTATGTAGGTGAGATTCTTAACGTGAGCTAACTCGGAGTGCATGCAAATTCGATTTAGAGCTGAAGTTGGGAGACGCCATTCTTCGTTATCTTGAATCAAATTCGTGAAATTATACAAATTTTGTATTTAAACCAAAATATCAAGGATTTGGATGAACTGATAGAAAAGTGATATATGGGTGAAATGTAGACCAGAATGTTCTCTATAATTTTCCCATAGAACATGATCTCATCGATTACTCAGAAGCCAAGATAAGCGAGGTTTTTTGTTTCTTAACTCGTCTTTTCATCCAGAGTTCCCCAAGTAGTCATTTGTTGAACTTCAACTATATCAAGGAATTGTTGTATTTTGTGGGACTTTCCATTTAAAACCCTATTTTAAGTGTCTTGCTGGAGTAGAGGCAGTCAAATTGGCATCTGAGTGATTTCAAAGCGTTATTATGGGAAAAATCAATTTTTTCACACTTAAACGGCAAAATCGAAGTGATAGCGTAGTCTGAGTGGAAAATGATGTATGGACGAAATGTAGAGACAAATGTGCTCTACAATTATGTCGAAGTAATCATCAAAATTGGTTCAGCGACAGTCGAGATAATTGAGGTTATGTGATATTGAAATTGGTTTTTCGACTGTGGCGCCCCTGGTGTTGGTCCCACAAAGTTCAAATGTTCTAGAAAGTTGTAGCATTTGGTGAGATCTTTCGTTTAAGTCCTCATTCATCAAAATCGGTCACATAGAACCGGAGATATGATTTTTTGAATTTTGTGAACTTTGACCCCTCATATCTCCGGTTCTATTGAAACCACAGCGCGCATACGCACCATTTTGGAAACGTCCTAGACTGGACTACAACATACTAAAATTTCATTAACTTGCACAATGCCGTTTTTGAGAAAAGTCACTTTGAATTTCGATGAATTTTGACGCTATCACAGCGCCACCTGTGGTGACTTTTTGAACTTCCATCTGAAAGTGCTCATCGAGATGAAACCAAAAAGGTAAAATTTAGGTCGCTATGTTAATTAGAACCGGAGATAGAGGCCGGTCAATGTTCGAACTTTGACCCCTTATAGCTCGGGTCAGGGGTTATGGATCGACTTAAGGTTTTTTTTGTTTGATAGGTATAATCAACGGCTACAACATACTAAAATTTCAGCCCGATGCACAATGGAATTTTTGAGTTATTTAACTTTTAAGATTTAAAAATTTTCTTTTTAATAATAGCGCCCCTAGCGGTGGTTTTATGAACTTGCGATGTTAGAAGGAGAAGTGGCATTTCACGAGAGCTTTCCAAAAAGCCCTCACTTTTTAAATTCTGACAATTAGAACCGGAGTTATGGCCATTTTAAGAAATTTTTTTTGGACCCTTATAGCTCGGGTCTGGGGGGTCAGGGCACCTTAAGTTTGGTATTGATGGAAAGCTCTAAGGCCTAGCTATAACATACTAAAATTTGAGCCCGCTCGATGCCATAGGGGCGGAGCTATTGAGAAAACAAAAAAAGGGGGGTTTTCAAAATGGCGGAAGGAGGGGTGGGGGGTGGGCGGTCAATGCACCAAGTTGCAATTTTCACCCGATATATAACCTTTGCCGAAAACCGCAAGTCGATATCTTTTTTAGTTTAGGAGCTATTAAGCTCCAAAGAGCGGCCGGCCGGCCGGCCGGCCGGCCAGCCGGCCGGCCGGCCGGGAACGTAAATTAGCCACATATATATTCGTGATCAGGAAGTGCTGAAACACATTTTGGCCAAATTTGAGGTCGATCGGACGACATGAAATTTTGTTAGGATTATAGTAGGTGAGATTGTTAAGAATCTCACCTAATAACGGAAGGATGTTGGGGATAGATGTGGCTTTACTTAGGGTTGAGGGAACACCCTTTCGACTGGGAACCGGCTTTTGACACTTTTGTTAAAATGTTGTTATTTGATGTGTTTAAAGACTTCTATTTACATATTGGGAGCAATTTGCGTCAAAAATTGCATTTTTGAGATTGACGTTTACACCTACAGCACTGTGCGCAATTTCCTTCAAAAAGCAATTTTTGACGAAAATGCAAATAATGAGACGTGTTTTCATAAACCACCCGTCTCCTATAAGGAGAAATGTTCAAATTTTATATCTGAAATGGTGTAGAGTAGGGTGTCAATAGGTCCTGACTCCTGACACAAATTCTTAAAGTATCAGTAGGTATTCCTTAGGGCCTTGACAGACCTGAGGATTAGCCGAGAGACGGCTTAGCGTAATTATATTAGAAATAATGGTTAAACTACATTTCCATCATTTTCCAATAAGTCGTCTCTCGGCTTAAATCGTAAGTGTGTCTAGGGCATTACAATCTACTCTAGCTATCTGTTGACATTTATGGGGTAGTGAGGCATTTGTGAATTGGGGCAGCTTTAAAATAAGGCATTTTTTCTCCTACTTTTAAATGGAACTGGACTTTACCATGAAATAATTTAGTTCGATACTTATTGTGAAGAGATTAAGATTAAGATTTGTCTATGGGTCGGTTATATTCCTTGCGGAACCGCTGCACACAGGCCACTTATTTGGGCCCATTATGCACTCCCCATTCTCCTATCTATCTTAACTCCCAAGGCAGATAAACCCGCTTTATATCACAGTGCTCTGTGTACGTTCTGATACACACAATATCGCTTTATATCACGGTAGACAAGCATCGGTTTGTGGATCTTGGCAGTGAATGTGTATTTGTATTCGACTGAACTCTGCATGTCGAAACTTATGTCCTATACCAACCTCATTTTTTTAGACAGTTCTTATCAATGCATTGGCATTATTTTTCCATTTTCCATTGATTCACTGGACGAATTCGAGACTATTACAGCAGCTGAAAAATCTGCAGCTGTCCAGTCTCGATCCCGAGACCTCACAATCGTAGAGTCACTACTCCATCCTCTGATCAACTGAGGCCCCTCACTTATTGTGAAATTATATTATGATAAGGCTCAGTTTCATTTAAAAATAGAGAAAAATAATTTATTTTGAAGGTGTCCAACTTCCATCTACCTCTTGCCGAAAACTATTTGAAACACCTCATTCTGTTCCCTTTCAGAAGTATACACCACTGAGCACTGACAGAATGACCACAAAAAACGATATTTAACAGGTATCGTATTTGTTATCTGTGAATTTCAAAACGTATGCACGGAAAATACAAAGTTTGGTCCTAATCTGATGAAATTGGATTTTATCTCACACCACAAAAGCTGAAATAGTAAAAATCTCAATTGAAAAGTAAACTTATTGAAATCTCTGATACACATATGACCCATATGACTGTTTGAAACAAAATCATCTACCCTCGTCTGCGCCTTACATCATTTTTCTGTTTTGATGAAAAAGTCAAGTGAAAAGAAGGCAATATAATTAAAATTTATGAATGTTTTCACAGGAAATCCTGAAAGAAAAATCATAACAAGTGAATAAAGATAGGGTAGAGTATGTGCTTTTAACCATTTCAAACCCTGACTACTTTGTAAACTTTAAAGTTCGTAGGTTAAATTGAATTTGTGTATTTATGTACTTACAAGCAGTGTATGTAAGGAGAGAATTAACAAAACATGTATGAGTATCTCATTAATAAAAAAAATTATCTTTTCTCCATTAAGTTATATTTTAGCAATCTTTGCCATTTTTTAATTAGTTGCTATACTTTAATAAGTAGGAGCAATATTTCTATTACGGTGAGGCCCCGGGCTCAAGTCTAAACAGATACAGATTTTTCTGAGGTAATACCAGTTAAAACCACCTTTAGCCGAAAGGTAATATCAATGAATTAATAAAGATTAAACGATTTAAACAATAGATATTGATACGAAAACAAGTTTCGACATATAAGTTCAATGATACAAATGAACACATTCCTCTCGTTCAGTAATAACCTTCCCGATTTGAGAGCTCTCTCCGGTTGAGGTTTTTCCTTTACCGATTCGAAGGTATATCAGAGAGAACTTACCTAAAAAAACGTTGAAGTTCGAAAATTTTCAAATAGACAATTTGCATAAAAGTGAATAAGAAGAAGAACAGTGGTTCATTTTGTTTTGGTTTTTATTTAAGGAAAAATAGTGAAAAATCCATAAGAATTTTAAAGAAAATGTGGTGTGTGTATGAAATTCATGAAAAGGATATTTATTTTAATGAAATTGAGTATCTTGTTAGTGATCTGGAGGAGGAAAATGTGCAGCCAAGCAATAGTGGATTCTGGGAGGCTATGAAAAGCTTCCAGGAACAATTGAGTGAAAGGGAATCGAATCTCATGTCCATGGAAAGTAATCCCGAATTTTGCGTATTTATTATATATGTCACAAAGAGAGTTCTAAAGATATTCCACGAAAATTTTGCAGCAGAATATCCATCGGGACGCGACTTTGTGCTATATCAGCGATATTGCAAGGGAGCTGACGTCCTCAAAAAATTGCTGAGGGATGCTCAATTCTATTTGGAGCTTCACGAAACGAAGGCTGCCTTGGTTGAACTGGGAAGTCGAAGAAGGAGATATCATGTTCATCCCATCCTCCAGGACAGAGATGAGTTTAGGTTTTGGAACCGATTTGTCCCTGAACTTAAGAAATATCGTTTATAAGTTTTATATTGAATTATAAAATTAAGTTTATTAAAACATTTGTTTAATGTTAATTTTCATTACAGCGCAGAAATTCAAACTGTTTACGCGAATGTCCATCAAACGGTTTGACTTCCTGGCCAAAAAAAAATCGTTCCCGGATTGCGAAAAGTGAGTGCCACCGAGTGCCAATACCTATCCTGATGCTCGATTAATGATTACATTGCGGTATTTAGCTACTGGTGATAGTTTCCCAACATTATCCAATGAATATCTCACGAGTATCAGCATAATTTCTGGAATTGTTAATGAAACATGTGAAGCGATTTGGGAAATTTTTGTACCAAATTATATTTTCTGGCCAAAGGATTTAGATAATATTGCAGAAAAATTTGAAGGCTTGCACGAATTTCCTCACTGTTGCGGAGCGGTGGATGGAAAACATGTGAGAATCCAGAAGCCATCACAATCTGGAGGAGTCTATTATAATTTTAAAGGATTCCACTCCATCGTCTTGTTAGGTATATGTGATGCAGACTTCAATTTCATATTCGTGTCCATTGGATCATACGGATCTCAGTCTAATAGTAGTGTCTTCAATTATTCAGAAATTGGAAGAGCCATTAGCAACAAGGAAATTTGTTGGCCGACCCCAAAGAATTTGCCAAACTCAACAATCCAATATATAATTGTTGTTGTTGATGACGATTGAAGTGTCAAGAATATCGAAATTCGAAATGTCAGAACAATCAGCGCTAAAGCGGCGAGTACGAGAACTTGCACTTTAGGCTTCCGGTAGATTTTCGAATAGGTTTGGCTTGGCTTTGGAGTGGCTTTGTCTCTTCGAAAGGTTATTACTGATCGGAGCCATTTTTACTCATCCACTATCCGAAGTTAATCTGTCGTGATACAGTAAGGGCATAATATTGTAATGTACATTAGCCCACAAAAACAGATGGAGATTCGCCTTGGAATTAAAGATAGGATGCAACAATTGGGAGTGCATAATGGACTTAAATAAATAAGTGGCCAGGATATAACAGTTCCGAAAGGACAAAGCTGACCCACAGAAAAATCGTCTTGAAGCTTAATCGTTCTTTGTTTCAAAAAGAATTTTAATTAAGCACTTTATATATTAACTCATTAGTAGAAAGCATACTCCACCGAGAAAAATGTGGATGGTAAAATTTACCATCCTCCATACAAAATTCTAATGGCCGGATAGTAAAAAAGTCACCCAGCAAACGCGATATTAAATTGGACTGTCAAAAATTGTAGAATCTATTGCATGGATAGTAAATTCTAATAACCGGATGGTAAATTCTAATATCCCCGGACGTTAGATTTTACTAGCCGGATGGTAAATTTTACTGGCAGGATAGTAAATTTTACTAGCCGGATATTAGAACGAAAAATGTCGGAAAAATTTATTTTTCCATATTTCCATTAATTTTTAGCCATTATTTGAGAGCTTTGGGCCCTTCTTGGATGACAATCTCTGTATTTCAAGCCATTTTGATGCGTGAAAATCTTTTTCCAACATTGATGACTACGCCGAGATTTGAACACGCGACCTTTGTGATGACAGTCGAGCATCTTCCAGCTGCGCCACGAACTCCTATAATGTATTCAAAGCATATCGGGAACCGTTGCATCGGCACACACGATATTCCAAAATGACATTCTAACAGCAGGATGGCAAATTTTACTGGCTTGGATAGTAATTTCAATCCAAATTACTATCCTCCGTTAAAATTTACTGTCTTCCAGTTAAATTTTAACATCAAATATGCGGCCAGTAAAATTTACTATCCAGATATTAGAATCTAAGAGAGGCCAAGGTAAAATCTAAAGGAGGATAGTAGATTTTACCATCCGGCTATTAGAATTTACTATCCATAGAATAGTAAAATTCAAAATGTCAAGATGGTAGATTCTAAAGGAAAGTTTCTATGGAGGATGGTATTTTCTACTATCTTTTGAGACAGTAGAATTTAAAGACACGATTTGTAGAAAATACCATCCAAATTTTTCTCGGTGTCATTAGAAAAGCGTATAATTCTTATTTCCTGAGTTATAGGAGGAAGTCAGGCACCTTTGAAAATGAGACACTAAATAAAATTTTAAATTAGGTTTAAATAAAATTGAGCATTATCGTGATATAATTTAGTTGCACAATCAGATTTAGATGCTATGTTACAGTATGATATGGCTCAGTTCCGCTTAAACATAGGAAAAAAATCCCAATTTCAAAGTTGCCCCACTTCCCCCTACCGCTTCTTGAGTGTCTAAAATTCATTTCCTTATTTTTCGATGATGTAAGGTATTTATATGGCCAAAAGGCATTACTCTACCTTAATTTTAGGATTTAGTGCAATTTTATTTAAATAAAATGAAACTTTCTTTTCTCTATTGTTTTACATTGTACAACAATATGCACATTATTTTTTTCACTCTATACTTCGCAATTTCTATTCAACTCAGCTCTACATATTCGTATAATACATTAGTTTCAATTTCGTATACTTATGCGGTAAATGTAAGTGAAAACTTTCTACAGAATTTAAACTTATTTTTTATCGCTTAAACTCAACTCTAATTTTTTTTCGATTTAACTGAGCCATCTAAATGTTTCCACTAAAACAGCAAGCACATATTGTTTTACCATATCTTTGCTAATCAGGCGATATCCTAAATATATGTCATGCTGTTAGGCGGTTGAATCATTATTCCTCATAATGGTTTTCCAGGTTGTTTGGTGTTGCAGGAGGTTAATTGCGGAATAAGTGAAGATAATCACAGTAATTTGCTCTAAAAACAAATTAAATTTCGGATCTAACAATCTAAAATGCAGATGTTTCGTGCTTGTGCTGAAATGAGAAAAGTAAATGCGCCCTTTCGCACATTAATTTGTATCATATAGCGCAATTGCAAAATCCGGTGTAATGTTTACTGAGCAAAACAGAGAGAAGCAAATGATGGAGTTAAATAGGAAATTCTCAATCAAAGGTATATAGGTATGAGCGTATTTGGTTATCATCTGGAAAAGTACCACAGTGAACCATTTCACCGAACAGTTCGTCGTTGATTCATCAGTCAGGTGAGGAATTCAAATACTATAGAAGCTAATTTAATTCACCACGTTTGCCACATTTACCACCGTTTCACCAAACTTTGCAAAAATTATAGAAGGACTTCCGATTTGGAACAAAAGTGAATATTCAACTGATTAGTAGAATGGTATGTTTGGTTTCAAATATCAAGTTGTTGTGTAATGAAAGCAAGTACATCGATATTTATTTTACAGATTAAATTACCCTTACCATGTATGAGTTTCGATTGTTCCTAAGGGCACAAATAGACACAGGGTGCTTCTCAAAAATATTCAGCCAGTAAAATTTGGCAGTAAAGGATTATGTAAAGGTAATTTATGCATGAGACATTCAAGTCAAAGGTCAAAGGCTAAATATTCTGGAGAATCAGTCTGTATCCAGATCCTGACATTTTTTATTGAAAGCAAAATAATATTGATACGGTTGATACAAATACAAAAGACCGGCCTAAAATTCTTTTCTTTCAAAAACTTGACTTTGATTTTTTGTGAAAGTTCTCTAGTTTTGCTTGAAATATCCCGGTATTTGTAAGCCTTTTAGGGGGTTGAAGAGTTCATTTTGGGAGCCAATCAGCAGCTGATCAAGACGCCTGATCAACGCCGACACTGAGAAAAAAACGGGGGTGCGATTAACTTTTTTTCTTCATAAACTTAACACTTTTTAGGTGTAAAAATATATCAACATTTTTAATGTCAATTTTACACCTTTTTAAGGGTAAAATCAACATGAAAAAGGGTAACTTTAACCCATAATACACCTAAAAAGCATAATATTTACACCGATTTCGGATCAATACTGCAGCGTAAAATTAACATTTCCGAAATGTTATTTTA
Source organism: Phlebotomus papatasi (assembly GCF_024763615.1). Classification (NCBI taxonomy): domain Eukaryota; kingdom Metazoa; phylum Arthropoda; class Insecta; order Diptera; family Psychodidae; genus Phlebotomus; species Phlebotomus papatasi. Next base: position 39,123,200 of record NC_077223.1, read on the forward strand.
ACTTTTTCAGATTTCTCTCAGTCAGTGGATGAGCTGGTCATGAAGACTGGCGTCGATAGAAAAAATCGTTTGTCTAACTTAGAAGACCGTAGGAAAAATCTTGTTTTTGGATCACCGGTGACCAAATCGTCCTTAATGGGTTAAATTTTTCAGAATAGACCGTCGATACTATCGAAAAAAAATTATCATGTCACCCCTGATCAAACCCCGGATGCCTTAAAAAATCTTCCATACCAGAAAAAATCTGTACATCATTACAGAACAAATCAGTTGCAAACTTATTGTTACAATTTTTATTGAATCCCGGTCTTAAGTCCTGGTTCTATTTTTTTTTCTTCACAAATATCGATTTTGAAATTCGCATCTTATGCCGGCTTCAGACTGGAGGTTTAGCCCAGTTCCCGAAGGTCTCAAAAATCTTAATAACAAGCAATTTTATTGATTTTTCAAAATCTAATGAATCATTTGCCCTTATAATCCAATGCTAAACAACAATTTTCTAAAATATCGTGCCTGATTAGGAATTAGAGGAGTTAAGCCAGATGACTAAGTCTTATGTCTGAAGCCCGTATTAAAATGTCCCACTTTTCTCTATTTATGGCTTTGACACACCTTTAAATCAGGAAAATTTCATGAAGTCAAAATTTGAATCCCTGTCTTTCTCAAAATATTTGCATAAGTGTATCTCATTCTTTCGCACTCTTCTTCTTCTTTTAAACATCACAACAATTTCAATTAAGCTCAATCGAATTTGGAGTATGAAAGAAAATGTTTGAGAAAGAAAGGAATGTGAATTTTGATTACATGAAATTTTATCGATCCAAAAGGTGTGCCAGAGCCATTAAAAACGAAAAAGAAATTTCATCGCATCTCATGGACAGACCCAATTTTGTCCGACACCCTTTGAATATATTAATGATTTTTGGTGGTTGACCGGAATAAACATCACAATAGTTGTGAAATGATTTTCTGTAAAGATAAGAATTACATAGAATGTTAATTTAATTATTCTAAAGTCATCTGTGAAAGTTTTCAACAGTCTTCACACTACTTTTTTGAGAACCCTTAAATTGCGCATTTTCAAAAAAGAAAAGTAAGAGATATGGCACAGACAGGCTTAGAAAGCTAATGAAGGAAAAGTATAATAACCAAATTAAAATCCCTTTTGGTGATGGAACTTATTAATTTAATTAAGAATGTTATCTTTTGGCGACAGCTTTTTGTGATAGCGGAGAAAGAGTTTAGAGTGATTTGGGGCTAATCTGGACAGTTCTATATTTGTAATGTTTATGAATAAAATTACAGTCAAATTCTTATAGTCTAATGAAAAACTTATTATGCTATACAAAAACCTGTGGCAGAGCAAAACAAAATTTGTAGAATGCTGGAACTTGTTGCTTCACTCAAAAAAATCCACGGTTAAATGGGTATGTAAAACAGGGTTTGACTATCAAACTGATGCCAAACCCTGTTTCAACCTAAACGTGGCAAGGTTTGACGTACAAGTATTTTTTAAACCCTGTTTCAACCAAACCCTGAAAAGGTAGAAAAACAAATCCTGTTATGGATATTGATTAACCTTGCCGTCAGTAAACCTTGGCAGGAATGAAGACCAATCCTCGTCACGATTATATTTTAAACCCTGTTTTCGTCAAACCCTGGCAAGAGTAAACCATAATCCTTGTCAGGGGTATATTTTAAAACCTTTTTCTCAGTAAACCCTGGCAAGAATGAAGACCAATCCTCGGCATGTTTATACCTTAAACCCTGTTTCGTCAAACCCTGGAAGGAGTATGGCTTAACCCGTAACACGGGTTACACTCAACCCTTGTTTCCATCAACCCCTGGCAAGCGGAAAAACAACCCTTGTCATGAGTTTATTCAAATCTCGCCTCTTTCAACCCCTGGATGACTATTTTCAACCCTTGTTAAGATTAAAATCAAATTTACTTGGAAAATAATTAAATAAAACTAGAAATTCTTATTATAATATTTTGCATCACTAAGGAAATAAAAAGTAACGGCTAGAATTAAAAGTTTATACTTTAGTCGTTATTTTCTTATTTTCTCAGTGAAGAAAAATATTATAAAAGGAATTTCTAAGCCTTATTTAATTGTTTTACATGTAAATTTGACTTAAATTCTAACAAAGATTGAAAAATGATCTCCAAGAAGTTTACTTAAGTGAGATTTGAATTTCTCATATACATACATCAGTGTAGAAGTATAAAAAATTATAATTAGGTTAAGTAAACATTTAGAATTTATTACAATAAAATGGTACTTATTTCTCTAACAATATATCATTATAATTCCTTATTTTACTATTAAATAATTACAATTTAACACAAATATAAGAATTTATAACTCCTAGTTATTTCATTACTTTAAACTACATGTTACTTTCTGTATTCTGGGCATGAACCAATAAACTTATTATTATTATTAAAACTTAACTTTATTATATTATTATTTTTTAAGGTCTCGTAAAAATATCTGTTATTTAAAGCTTTTTAAAACAATAGTGGCAAAAACTAGGGAGTAAATTTTACAACAGCATGGGAAAAGGTTTTTTCAAAATAATTAAGTAAAAACTTAGGAAAATTCATCAAGAAAAATTGACAGTATTTGTTTACCTATATTCTATTTCAATATTTAATCTTATCTCAATGAAAAATAAATAAATATATCTAGATTACCTGAACAACAATGGCGTCTACACACTAGTAGAAATTTTTTTTAAAAATGCCTTTTTAAAAAAATTCTGACGTTTCTACCTATAAGGATATGGGAAATTTGATTTAAAAAGGCATTTAAAAAAAAATTCTACTAGTGTGTAGACGCCATTAATATATACATATTAAATATATACATATTCTTTGATAACATAGTACAACATGTGAAGAATATTTTCTCATCTTAAAGCTTCAAGCCAGTAGTGAGAAACTTTAGGATAGAGCCTTTACAAATTTATTTAAAGCCAATTGAGAAGCATCAACTTTAAAAGCTCTTTTTAAAATCTAAATTTGTGAGATTTATATGCAAAATTTTTCGAAAACTAATGCATTAATCTCATCGAAAATTTGCATACTTCTAGAGTTGATTGTTTAAAACCTACACAAGGATTTGTTTTTTTTTCCTTGATCATACCTTATTTTGCACAACGAAATGTAGTGTAAAATACGCCTTTTTTTCTTGTAAAAAATGCTATTGAAAACATATTTCATGTTTTTAATCTTTTGTTGAAATATAAGTTTTGCTCAACTGCTAACAGCAAATATTTAGTTTTCTGATTTCAGAGAAAAATTATGTCAGTTATGTCTCCGAAAATCATTTTAAAAGATCAGCCTCTTAAAATTTGTAAATGAAAATTTTAGAAAATATTGTTCTAATGTTGTACTTTTATGTTTCAGAGTTGGATTTGAAGAAATATTCTTTATTATATTTAAAAAGAAAATTAAAGAGGGCATATTTTTTGGTTTCTAAAAAACCTACGTAATTCCTTAAAATAAACAATCCTGCTTCAGCCTGCACCACTTCAAAAGATGTGTAAGGTTAGGACGGTGGCAATTATTTTGTTTTGCACTTTCCACTGCTCCCTGGCGTGCTTCTGTTCTCTCCTCTTGAAATTTTAGGTAGAATTTCCATGTTTCAGTATATGATCCTCTCGTTCGAACTTCTGCAAATCTGGAGTTCCGATTCCGACATCTAAGAAAAAATGGTAACATAAACTAAAATTACAAAATTTATCTTAACAGTTTAGACATGTAAATAGATAGATAGATAGATAGATAGATAGATGTTTATTCATTAGCAATAAATGAGGCTAAATCCCGTGGAAAATAGAAAACGTATAAAACGGTTAACTCGAGATTAAAAAAAAGAAGTTAAAACGTAAACTTGACACAGTTTAAAATTCAAAAGTCTTTAGAATATTTTGTGGTGAACAGCATTTCACAGTTTTTACACTAAAATCACGAGAAATTTTATCGATTTTTTTTATAAAATACATTGCTCACCATATATTTACGCATTGAAGATAGAATTGGATTAAAAGTTTGTGAAAATCACGTTAAAATACAGAAAACGCCGCACTTTAACTTTGGATGCGCACACTTTGCCCAATACTAACCGTGGCAAGGATGAAAATCAATCCTTGAGAGATTAAAACACGGTTAACTCAAGGTTAAAACAGGGGTAAACTCCTAATCTTGACACGGTTTAAAATGTAGGCGTGCGGATAATCCTCAGAGAACAGCATTTTCACGATTTTTCCACTAACACCTTCAAGAATTTCACCGATATTTTTTATGAAAATTAATTTCTCACTGTTTATTTAGGCATTGATGGTGGAAAATTGGGATAAATTCTGTGAAAACTTCGTGAAAACTTGAGGAAACGCCGCACAATGGCTTTAGACGCGCACACATTGCACCAATCCACCAATACTAACCGTGGCAAGGATGAAAATCAACCCTTGAGAGATTAAAACACGGTTAACTCAAGGTTAAAACAGGGGTAAATTCCTAATCTTGACACGGTTTAAAATTTAGGCGTGCGAATAATCCTAAGTGAACAGCATTTTCACGCTTTTTCCACTAAAACCTTCAAGAATTTCACCTAGATTTTTTTAGAAAATATATTGCTCACCATTTATTTACACATTTACGGTAAAATTGACCCTAAATTCAGTGAAAATCTCATGAAAAAGAGAGAAAATTCCGCACTTTGATTCTTGACGCGCACGTTTGGCTACAAACTTGAAAAGAAAATTAAGCACCACTTACCACAGAATTTTTCACAATTTACTCTTCTATGTCACTGATATGTCCCTGGGTGGTCACTGGGGGCTCATATTGAGCCCCAATCCTCGAAATGTCAACGCGAATGCCTGCATTCTTTGAGGCACACTGAACACTAAACACCATTTTTCTCTTTCTGATTCCACTTGACAAGTTTACACGAGAAACCCTTAAATGCATTAAGAATCTCGCCATGATAGAAATTTAAAACCATTCAAACCTTGCGCAAGATTTAAACCGATGTGTTAAGGTTAATACTGAAATCCTTCACTAAAAAAAGGATTTAAAATTGCTAAAACAGGGTTAACTCATGTTTACAGTTTAAAACCTTTTTAAAATTAAACCGTGGCTAACCCTGTTTATAGTCGATTTTAAACCTTGCCTCAAATAAGCTCTTTTCTGAGTGTTATATACTATTCTCTGTATGCTCTCAAACTTGCTTCCCCATAATATTTTGGGAAGAACATTTTTGTTATGTACATTAGCCAATTAGCAAATTTGGGAAGTACATTTGATAAGTAAAATATGAAACATTCATACATAAGGTCGAAGGAATACCTATTGGGACTTTAAGACTTGTGCCATGACATATTTTGTCCTCTTTTGACCTATTTTGGTACCCTATTTTGTCCCATTTAGGATGTGAAATTTGAACACCTATCAATATAGAAGAAGTTAGATTAATGAAAAAACTTCAAATTATTATCATTTTATTAGATACATTAAATAAATTTCAATATTTTGATGAAATTGCGAATAGGTGTTCCCTGCCGAGTAGGTCTTACTTCGACCCTATATTGAATTATATAAAAATAAAAAATCGTATATCGACTCTTTGGATCCAAAGGGTTCAGATATTGGTATAACAAAATATTGAATTTTCAAAAATTTCTTTTAGAAAAATTTGGGCTGGAGACCAAACAATAAGATGGTCTTCAGACTAGAAGGTTAGCCCATGTTGCTTAAGGATTTGAAATCCTAAATATCAACAATTTTTTGTTTGCTACTTCGGAATCTAATAGGTCATTTGTTCTTAGAAAATCAATTCTAAGATAAATTCATCACAAAAATCCTGATTAATAAGAAATTAGAACGGGAAAGCCGTAGGCCTTATGTCTGAAAAGTGTATAAGATATATCGACTGTTGTACGTGTAAACTCTCGATGATAGATATTATCTAGAGACGATCTTTTCTTTTTCTCTCCTCCTCTAACCTGTATTCCTATTTTCAGAATTTGCCCCCAGGTGATATTTCGTCCATACGTACTTCTGATTCTGACCGTAAAATGGAAAAATAATTTTGGTAAGTAGGGTAAAGTGGTACAAGTTGGACAATGGTACAAGTTGAACAGGGTTTTTTTCTTGATGAATTTGGTACTTCATTTTTATTTGTATATTTTTAATGCTTTAGTTTTATAATTTGGTTCCTTGTGCTTAAAAAAATTTAGTACTGTATTTATCAAGAAAAAATCCCTGTTTAACTTGTAACACTATGTCCAACTTGTATCACTTTACCCTATATTATCAAATTTACTTACTTAGCTGGGTGCAAGATTTCTTTAAGGGACCGGGCTCCCGCACTAACCACATCCAGTCCTGACAACTCTCCGCCAGCTTCCCTCAGCACCTCAATAACCCCAATTGTATCGGTTGCTGCCGTAAATTCCGTACTATCCGAGGGATCCGAGGATTCTTGCGAGTTTTACAAAGAGGGTTTGCTAGCACCTCGCCCAACCCTCTCTAAAAGGACCAGATCCGTTGTTCGTTAGCCTCAGGTTCGTTTACTCAATCTTTTATCACTCACCTAACTGTGACCGGGTCTATCAGGCATCTAGCGGGGATCTTAGTGGCGCAATAGGCAAGACCGTTGGATCTAGGGCGATGAGATCTCTGACTCGACTCTCACAGCTGTGAGTTCGAATCCCGCCCGGTGCAAGCAACTGAATGTCGAGAAAAAAAAACAATTTTCACTGTAATAAAACGTAATAAAAGTGCACCGTCTCTACCCAAAAAACCTTCAGGAGCACGGAAGAAGCATTCAATACGGGGGAGGCGTTCCTGAGCGATGATCTACGATCAGCAGATTCTTTCAACACGAGGTACATTGTATATATACAATTATAATTACATTGTAATACCAAATAAAGTGTCTCGATACGATTAATAATAGGCATCTAGCTCTCTTACAGGTTGACATAGGAATTTAGGGAAAGAAGCTATGTGTCGAAATGCCCTCCCCCCCCATTATTTAGACCATTTAAGTAAAAATATTAATTTTGGTGAATAAAAAATCAATTCTAGGTGAGTAAAATATGAAAATGGTTCATAATTTCTTAATTTTCTTTTTCCCAATAATATTTTACTATTTTCCAATTTTTTTCTTACCTTTTTTACCGAAATATTTACCAATCTGCTGAATCCTATCATAAAATTATCTATTTTGAATTTTGCAAGATCTAAGCCAGGGGCATGACATTACCTATGTTTCCCATATGTTTTGAGCGCGCCGAAAAAACTTTTGAGTTTATTAGCTGTTTTCTGTCATTATAGAATAAATTAGCAAGAAATACTAATACAAAATAAAAGCCAATTTAATAACGAAGAGGCAACTGAAAACCCCAAACTGGTAACCTACGTAGTTTTGAAGATATCTCGTGAAATGTGTACGAAAACAGGAAAAATTTACACTAAAACTGGTCGCATTTTTCAGAGCTAATGTCACCCCCCTGATCTAAGCTAAACCACTCTATTTTCAACTCAGATACATAAGTTCCAATCGGTAATAAATCTTTAATATTATGATCTGACACGAGTTACCCAGAGCAGAATTAAACAGGGGTAAAATTAGACAGTGTGATGTTATAGTTTGTGTTAAAAGAAATATTAAGCAAATAACTACGCGAAGTAAGATTTTATTTGCTTACTAATGTTACCCTGGTCTCCCCTAATTAATTTATATCAGTTAAAAACTGTCCTAAACGAAAATTCACAAAGTGCTCTATCTCGTGAATTCGAGCATTCTGCAAATCTGAGACGTTTTGCCACGAAATATGCTCAGACAAGACCGAATCACATTTGGTAAGACTTTTTTACTGCATCTATATTCTTTTATATTCACAGAATCACAACTGTTTAAATTGATTCATAAATCGTCTTAAAACCTGATTCAAATTAAGTTGATGTGTAGGAGTGAGAAAATTAAATCTTACGTAGAAATTGATTTTATCTGTTCAACAAGTCAAATTGAGTTTAAAATTTATCTTCACAATCTTTTTTTTTATTAATGTATGAATATGCATTTTCCAAAACTTTTTAAAATTAACTGTATTGACTACTGTCAACTATATACCTTGACAAACAATTGCAAAAAGAAGTATCAACAGTCATTAGCGTATATGCTTGGCATCTGCGACTATGCAACAATCACAGCTAAATTTAAATTTTAGGCCAATAAAGCTCTACACTCCTCTAGACCATATGGACAAATTAGGCAGCCCACCTACGTTTTCTTATATTATAATTTTAATAAAATTGTAGCCGCTGCGTGGACACAAAAGTTTTCAATGACGCGACAATGAGATGAAAAAGAGCTGGGACTTTAGAGATAAATGACTAAAATGAAATTGTCGTTGCAAAATTTTCAGAGACAGTATAAAATTTTCATGAAGTGTCTTTGTCACTTAGTAGGATATTTTAAAGCTCGACAATGTAGTAAATATCCCTTTTTCCAGCTTTATATCCATCATCATGAAGATTTCCCATTATATTGTTATGATTAAACACATAATATGGAAGGAATTTGCTGTTTACTTGCCTGGACGCAGCAGATGGAGGAAGTACTTGAATTCTTGATGGATTTCTCTGCAACTTTAGTACTTCCCTCGTTCATTTTTCATCATCTTATTGACATGGTGATGATCTTGAGGGTTATTTTATTACACTTTCCAAGCACTTTTTCAGCCCTTTTCCCTCCATCCAAACAGCATTTTTCTTCACAAGACAAATGAGGATGAGAAAAACCATAAAGACTCTCCCACAAACTATCCAATACCCAACATTCTTTCCGTTTAACTCTGTTTAATTTTCGATTCTTCTGGCCCTATTTAGCAATAGAGATTTATTGATTTTTCACATTCATGGTTCATTTTCTTGCTAAAAATGTGAAGTGGCAAGGAAGCTCATAACGAGAGTTGAGTTTATTGGAAGATCTCATGTATATTGTTTTTTAGCTGAAATTCTTAACATTTATTCCTTTATGGAAAGTTTAACCAGTATCAACAAAGAAGACAAATGAGAAAACTACTAGTTCGCCGGATGTCTCTATTTAGTAACATTGGAAATGGAAAAAAAACTCAAGACATTTTCAAGGCGGAAATTGTCAGCATGAGTCTCAGCATGGGCCACTTTCTTGAGGGTTGATGGCAGATTGACAAAGCAAAGTGGAACATGGATGACCACGAAGAGTTATCCATTTACTTCTTGTCACGACATAGAACAGGATGAGGGTCAAAGAGATATTGAGCAATTCAAGTTAGTGGGACAATTTTGTTGGATTTTAGTGATTTTATTTAAGTGGATTCATACTTTATATCCATTAAACAGGAAAAGGGGTGGCAAAGAGTCCCATGCTTTGTGAAATATTCGAACCTACCCCCCCCCAGGCCAATTGTTATTTTTTTGTATGGAGCTGTTTGAAGACAACTCACAAATTGGTCTCAAACTCAGCTTTAAATTTCACAAAGTGACAAAGGGATTCAGTCAGAAATCTAGTATATTTACTCTTTATACAAAGAATAGAGTCCTTTACACAAGGGATAGGGAAAAGCGCGCCACCTTCGGACGATTTATGCTTCGCACAAATCATTTTTTTCAATATGTTATAAATTATTTTGGCACATTATAATATTACATTTTAATAGCTAGTCCAATGCCTCAAATTTTCAGAAAAAAACTATGGGGTGAAGTCCATAAGGAATATGGAGAAAAAATTGAATTGTTCGAAGCTTGAGTCGTCCGAAGGTATAGCGCGCTTTCCCCTACCTCAATTTTGATATAAATTATGTAACGGTCACGAGTGCAAAAAAATTCCCACATTCATTTGTATGTATGTGAATGTAAGAAAATGGATTTAATTTTGAAGGTCACTCGCTGGGAATTTAGGTTCGAACCAATAGCTTACATGCTACCGCAAAAGGACTCTTGCATCATTTACCGTTTACCGGCTCACAATCAATAAGCACAGTTAATAACCGATAGTTTACAGTTAAACCGCGGTATATTACTATTTTAATGGGTAAAAATATTGAGGAATTATATAATTCCTCTCTCTAAGGAGTTCGATCAGTAAATAACTTAACGGGATACCCATGACCCGATTTGAGAGGAGTCGAAACAGTAGAAGTTTAAAAATTGACCGACAAGTAACTCTAGTTCAAATTAAGCACTTTCAGATAGAACGCAAAAATTACAACACATTTTCCTCAAAAACGCTTTTGTACAAATTTGTCGAGCTTTATAGTATTCTAGTTTAAAATTCTATAAATAAGAGCCCAAAACTCTATGCAACATTTAAACTTCATTGAAGCAACGCCAACGCTAGGAAGGACCCCTTAGTCGAAAATACAATTTCCATAACACATAATAGGAAATGGATCCAGGACCCTTGAAAAAGATTGTAGCGTTTCTAAATAGTAACGACGTTAGAATATAACTGATACTGATAGATTTTTATTAAGGACATTTGTTTAATTGTTAAGTATTTTGGTTGTAATGAGATCTTGGTCACAACAAGCCGATAGGCTTCAGACCTATATCAAGGGTAAGGGGCGGATCAAGAAAAAAAATAGGATATGGACGGAGATACTGAATCACTCTTGATTTTCACAATTTTATTCTCTACGACGTTTCGATAATAGGAAGTCCTCTTTATCAAGTCTACAATTCAATTGGATAATAAATCAGATACATTTCTAACAGAAATATTTCTGTGAATTTCTTACGTCGAATATGGCAGGGAAAATCACGTACAAGCGGGAATTGTTATAATCGTTACACTGCGTTTGGACTTGGATCACAACTTTTCCCATAATGTTCACCAGGAAATGAACGGAGACACTGAATCTCTCCTTGACTTGCATAAAATTGTGAAAGAGGTTCAGTGTCTCCGTTCATTTCCTATTGGATTCCATCGGACCGAAAGTCTTCTGTAATGTTCATCATTCGACAGATTGATACAGAATAAACTCATGTTCGGGATCAATTTTCATCGCAACTTTGAATATATAATACTTGACCTGAAAATACTCTGATTAGCACATAACCTCACTAAAAGTGATTTTGATTTTGGTTTTAAAGAGATATTTACATACATATTTCATCTATACTTTATTTTTTGCAAGGGTTATACCACCTGTCTGATTTTTCGTTTCAGTGTAAAAAAAAGTGATTTTTTCTTCATAACGCTACTTAGTACACATGAAGCATTATGACCGTTTTAACTCTACTACGTCACTTCTTATACGATTTAAAAGAAATGTATATATAATGATTTTCGGCCAATGAAATATAGTTTTTAAGAAGTGAAAACATGGGATTTTGACCTTTGATCTTGAGGAGTAGATCAAAGGTGAAAATCCCGTGTTTTCACTTCTTAAAAAGAAATGTCTCACAAAATTTAGCAATTCCCTGACATACTTGAAGATCATCACGTAAACTTTAGAGGTGCTCTAGCCAAAAAACAAAAAAAAAATCAAAAACAAATAAATTGAATTATATCGGCTCCGAAAATTGCTTCCAATTATTATCAATCGTTTCGGGATATTTGTTACAATGTAATCATGTTATGTAATATTGTTGTTGATACCGTATTGAAAGAAACTGCTAAGTCCGTTTGTAGACCGCCCAGGAGCGCCTTCCCTTGTGGAAGCTTCTTCCGTGCTCCCTAAGTTTTTGGGCAGAGGCGGTGCACTTTTATTACGTTATATCACAGTGAAAATGTCTATTTTCTAAACATTCAGTTGTTAGTACCGGGCGGAACTCGAACTCAAAACAGTGCGAGTCAAGTCAGAGATCTCATCCGCCCAAGACCCAACGGCCTTGCCTATTGTGCCACTGAGATCCCCAATGCTAAGATCCAATTGCTTCCAATGAAGTGGATACGCCAAATGCTCCGAATGATGCTTACGATATTTAAAAATTATGAAATATATGCAACAATAATAATACAATAATATTTCATAATTCTTAAATATTGTAATATTGAAAAAAGAAGCGTAGAAGCTATTACGTCTCTCATTAGAAAATTTCATATTTAGGTGGAAGTGCGGTACCTTTGAATTGTCGCACATTAGAAATTGGGCTTTCTTCTCCTATATTTGCGTGGGACTATATTGAGTTGGGGCTACACTGAAAACGCTATTTTCTTGTGTATTTCTAATGGCCTGTACTGAGAAAAAGAATATATTTGTGTGTTAAATATTACATCAAGGTTTATGCTCTGAAAAAATTTTAAAAATTCTATAAGCTAATCCTAAATTTGAAATCGGTTTTAAACCAGTTAACTGGTTTCAGAGCCATCTAAAACCGGTTAACCGTCTATCCTAAAAGCCCGGTTATTAGGAATCACTACAATACAGTAATTTATGTCCATTATTGAAGCAAATTACCTAACCTGTGTAGGAAAAATTCTGAAATATGGACATAATTTTTTCTAGTGTGTGTAGAGGCTATAAGAGGAACTTGACTTTCACGTAATGCGATTTAGATAGACAAAACAATTAAGGATCCAAATTAAATTATTGACAAGTCCAACTTCATTTAGAAATATGTGAAAAAATAGCATTTTCAATGTAGCTCCGGCTTAACGGTACCCCACCTCCCCCTAGTGTCCCTACTAGTAGTTCTACGAACTTTCGATTATCAAATACTTAAAAACTACGATTTATGAAATTTGACTTGTCATACTTGGGTCAGAAGGTCCATGGGATATGGTTCTTTTCACGAGCTTAAAGCCCGCCTATAACACTTAAAAAATTGAATCCGTTCCATGCCATATAGGAGCGGACTTATAGGAAAACCAAAAATTGAGGACTTCAAAATTAATATGAAAGAATTAGTAAGCGGCGGGGATCAATGTACTAAGTTACAATTTTAATGATATAACCTTTGTTGAAAATCGCAAGTCAATATCTGTAATAGTTTCAATCTGAAATCACTCCGCGAATATTTGTTAGACATTATTTTGGGTTTATAGGTATCTACCGATTTTTACAAATTTAAATTGGCTAAGACAAAAAATAAATTGAATTTTAAATACTGAATTTATTTACATTGTTAGTTGGAACAGTTGCAAGCCTTATTTAGAATTTTAAGACCTTCTCTATGAATCTAATTTCAACATTTATCAAGTAACTGATAAGTACCTTGGCTTTTAACCTTAAAACATCAACTAGATTGAATAAATTAAAGAAATTGACATAGATAAAAAATTCTCTATTATTGTGCAAACGTAATGTACTATTTGAGAGTCCCTTTTGAACGAAATTGCAATAACTTTAAAATAATTGCGAGTACTTAAGATTTTTATTATGATACGAGTAACATTAGAATGCAACATTTTTCGTTCCAAAATAAGCAATAAAAGAATTTATGTTAGTGACATCGCTACAATTCTAATGCGAATTTAAATTCTAATATGCGAAAGATTCTAAAATTCATTAATTACTATGAAGCATACTTAGTAAAAATTTCTCTAACATTTTACTGACGATTACGACTGTAAGTAATGTTTCCTAAAATGTTTGCGTATTCATTTATTTGACACAGATAAGATCAAAAACTTATAGATTTCCTAATTACTTCTTCAATGCTATCCAAGTCAAAATCTGGTAGCATTGAGGATTGAAGTTACTTCTCAATTTTTGCTAATTATCTTTATTGATTCTTACACTAATTAATCATGAATGGTGAATCTTTCCGGATATTGGAGTGAAAACTAATTAAATCAGTTACTTACAGCGTGTAATTACCTTAGTATAATCTTGCTGTTCAATGAAGCAGATCAACATCTGGATCATGTTTTGGATTGAGTTTAATTTCCGTACGATCTCTTATACCATTAATTAATGCTTCGAATATTTAGTATCCCCTGAGTCCTTAAACATATCAAAACCTCAGAGCTTTTGGAAAGAAGTATGAATTTTTCTTAATAAACAAGTGATAATACGACTGATGCAGATGTTCGTTAATGTGGTTAATGTTGTGTTTTCCAGATGCATAAGCAATTTGCTGCAAGGACATTATTCTCATTTGCAATGTCAAGAACATTTCCTCATCTAAACATAATCTGCTAATTTGAATTGAAATTCTCTAACTCAGTGTTCCTATTTCATTTGAGGTGACATATCTCAATATCCCACCTATAACCTGCTGACACTCTCTCAAATAGATCTAGCTAGGATGTCCAAGAAACTCGTCAACGTAATTTCAAAAGTTTCTGAGACCTATCATAACGGAAGTGCTTCCTTGTTGAACATCTCAGGAAGACTGAAGACACGTTTTCAATGGGTGGATTCTTTCAACAACTTTTCAATTCATCCGACAAACACTCTTAGAGCGCACGCACCCGATTACAACTTTGGGACAAACTTACCATATTCAGGGGAAAATGTTGTAAGGGGTGCATTGCTGCTTGGAAGGGAGCATAACTTGTGTTCAGGGGTAAAACGGCTGCGTACATTTATCTAACGTATTTATAACAGTCAATTTCAAATAAAAAACAACAAGAGATAAAAAAGACCTATCTAGATTACTTCAGTAATTGTATGTGTTAGGAAAAATTAGGTAGTACTGAACAAGTGGTAGTTCTAAACTCTATGATTTTCTCGCTATATTGTGGACTTCAAAGAACGTTACCCGTAAGTATTCATGGATATTGTAAGGATGCTTGTTCACTAAAGAAATTATACACTGTAAAAGTCACTGATTTGTGATATTAGGTCACACTTTATTTATGCACAGAGCAGTGTCCTTTTGAACTTGTGTTTCTTGTAATAGAAGTAATAATGATTTAATAGGGGAATGTAGGCATGATTCGCACACAGTGAATTATCAAGTGGTTAATAATTATCCATCTTATAGCTAAGAAATGACGAACTAACTCTTTCCTAACAAAGAAAAAAATGCATCGTTTGAAGGTTCACTGTGTGCGAAACAAACCAGAAGTAATATTAGTGCTCATACTCAAAGGGTGCAGTATATTACAATCTTTTTTTTTCAAGTTCTCACCATTCAGGACACTCCAACCGAGTAAATATAGCAACTTCCTGTCTACTGTGACTCCACCCCTCCCCCTGAAAGGTCATCATTCTTTAGCGAACTAACTTAACTAAATTACCCTCACTTCTTCCAACCCCTCCAAACACATGTTTTTTTGCCTTATCTTAAAATTGCATTAGGCGATTGCGTTCATTGTCCACTGCGACTGATGCTCACTCACTTAAGTACTTTTGTTAATTACCATGAGCAACAAGATTATTATATGACAACCTACAGCAGCCACCTAGAGATTATGTGTTGGGTGTCATAGGAATGAGGAATTAGGATTGGTGAGTTTGTCTTTCGACTTTACTCAAATTCTTAATAACTTTGATTGTTAACAGAAATTCATAAAGGCTCTCTACACTCAGAAAAATAATCGAGTAAAACTTACTCGAATCGATGTTGAATTAACTCTTTTTCGTTGTGATTTTCGATTAACTATATTTTAGAGTTGATTTTACTTCTATTTAGGTGTAATATTCGGAAGAGTTGTTTTGACTTTTTTTCCCTAAAATTTACATGACAAAAAAGTGTAAATAACTCTTTTTAAGACTGAAAATAACTCGTTTTAAGAGTTAAAAAAATCTTTTTTAAATAACTCATACAAATCCCAAAATGAATTAATTTTGAAATATTATGTTTTGTTTTTTATTTTATCATTTTCTTTATTAATATTTTATTGACCTTAAGTTCCCTATGTTCCAAGTTGACCTCAAGTTCCATATACTCCAAGCGAAATATCATATATGATGCACGCACATGTCTTCATGAAACACTGTTAGGCATATTTCTAGTTGATGTTCCATATGAACTTTGTCACACGAAAATCTTCTTGACTGAAATATATTCTTAAAACGAAAACACTTAAGCATATACTTCCGTCGAGATGAAATTTTACGTCGAAAAAGAGTAATAATTAGGGGAAAGCTTTGATCGTTCGCACATACGCTACCTTTAAACACTTTGTATTTTTCCGTATTCATTTATGAATCTCACATATGGCTATATATTTCAATAGCTAGTCTTAAATCTTCCTGAAAAAATTGGGGGTCTAATCCTTTTTTCCTAGTTTCAGGAAGCATAAATTAAAAACAGCTCCAAAATTGTAATTTTGATGTGTAATACTTCACACAATTTTGCACAATTAATATCACTTTTCTGAAAAACGACTATCACAGGAGGTAGAGGGGTTATTAGGGTTTATATTTATATAAAAACCGTTTGGGCTGAAGAAGGCCGCTTTTGTGGGTGGAAGAAATTTCACAAACTTGACTCACATTGATCGATCGCACATAGAAGACATTGTTTCTTCGCACATTTTCCAGGAGACTTCATTTTACATGCGATCCCTCATATTCACATCTATTGTAATCTACCGATTTGATCCACCACTAAAAAGTAAAACTTAAAAAAACTTAAAGTTGATAAACAAGAAGTAATTTGACTCAAATAGGCCGCAGTTGAGTAATTTTTAACCAATTTTGTATTTCTTTGATGTAAAAATATTTTTCAAGCTTGCACAAACTGAATGTACATTGAAAGAATCACATCAACAATAAGCTCACACAGTGTACAACTGGTTTTTGAGAATCTTTGACATAACCTAACTTTTGTGTTGTTTTTCATGTCAAAAAAAAAATTGTCCACGAGAAGCTGTTTTGTGAAAATTTTAGCCTGTTCACCTGCTGAAGCTTAATATCTGTGCTAAGTCCCGATTCCTGCAGATGCAGGAACAGAGAAATCTTCAATGATACGCATTTAAACGTTTTTCTGCATATCCGGCTCCCTGGAGGAATGGTGGAATCTTCTGCGGTCTTCTCGCTTGCAGAGTTTTAGACAATTTTTAGCTTAAAAAACTTATTGATTAGTGGTAATTTGGTGATATTTGGACTTCTCAAGAAAGCATTCATCAGATTTAGCGTTTCTAGAATGAAATTCCCATGGAATTAAGCAAAAAAGTGGTTTTTAATGTCATGAAAACATTTATTAGAAAAGTTCCAAAAAGCGATATTAAGGCGTTTTATTCCTTATAAAAACGGTTTAATCAAGTAGATTAGAGTTCCCTTCAAACAATGATGTGCAACTTTTAGTGTCCGGTGTAAAATTTAAGGTAGAAATAGGGTGTTCAATGATGACGTGAATCGTGTGCGAAGATGGAAACTCGATTGAACTTTCGCACAAATCGCCATTTCATTTTCCTTTAGAGGAAAATCTGAGGATTTCCTGGGATTATATGAGGTGGGATTATTAACACTATAAGTAAGAGATTTTTTTTTGTATAATTGTAGAATCGATACGGTTTGCATAGTAGTCAGATAAAATCACTGAACTTGAACATCATTTTTGTGTGATAAAGTTCAAAGCCTCCCCCTACATCGATATCCGACGAATTAATTCAACTCGCACGAAGAGCTGTTTCAACTCTATTTACTAAAATTTACAACGAAAGAGAGTAACAATTACAGCGATATTCGTAGAGTTAATTCAACTCTGCCATAGAGTTGTTTTAACTTTTTAGGTTTTTTCTCAGTGTACATAGAAAAAAAATATTTCGTAAAATGGTTCATAAATCTGAATTCCTATTGGGGACTTACGAACTGCTCGTACATCGTATAATCCGCAAAAAAAGTGCATAAAAGTTCGTATACTTTTTTCACAAACATTGTTCTCATCAAGTTCTCTTGACAAGCATTTTTTTTTGTTTTTTTACAAAAAAAATTGTTCAAAAGGTTCGTAAAGACAGATTTTCACTAGATAAATAAAAATGTACGAACAGATACTTGTAAAAGAAGAAAATGCTAGTCAAATGACAATGTTATTGCGAATAAAGTTTGTGGAAAAATACAAATTTTTCACTGGGGTATACCATACGCTTTACGAACCTTTCATAAGTTCCCAATAGGAATTCACAAACATTTGCGAACAATTTTACAAATTTTTTCTGTGTATGGTAATTTGGAGAATTGAACTCTTTTGTTTCAGAAGATATCGAATTTTTAGATTTCTAGCATGTCAATTAGTAAAAAACAGTTTTATCCAAGGAAAATTTATTTAATTTTCTTATTTTAATATATTTTCTTTTAGTTTTTATCTCAACTCCTTTCCAGTATTCCTATTATTTTAGAATTTCATTGATTTTATTATAAAACTTCTTTTAATTTTTGAAAAGGCTTTTTAACAAAATATCCTGTGTCTTTGGTAAACTTTTAACTTAAGAGATATTATTTAAACGTTTTGTGTGTATCTGCTTGTTCTTGAATAAAATATCCTTTTCGAGCATTACGTTTACAGTGAGACTAGACATAGTATCTGGGAATTTCCCTTTTATTCATTTCAACAGATGGAGTTTTTGAACTTTAGACGAGCTACTCACCCCAAATTTTATATAAATTTTATCAGTTTGAGTGTCCTTGGGCAGTGGCATGACCTTTACTAGCACAGTTTTCTTAAAGGCCGAGGTCAACCACTGTTAAGTGTTCTGTATATCGAGCTGATTTCCCAAAAAGTTTCATTGCAATCTCTCCAGCTTCTCTAACTCCAATTGATTCAATCAGCTTGGAGGAAA
Source organism: Phlebotomus papatasi (assembly GCF_024763615.1). Taxonomy (NCBI): domain Eukaryota; kingdom Metazoa; phylum Arthropoda; class Insecta; order Diptera; family Psychodidae; genus Phlebotomus; species Phlebotomus papatasi. The sequence continues at coordinate 39,141,884 of NC_077223.1, forward strand.
ATTAACAGCCGAGTCCAATATAATCCCCCAAACGAGTAAATGGGAATAAGAAATTGAAACACAATCGGATTTTTTTTTATTATGGTCATCAAACATGAGATTTATCGCAGATTTATTAATTTAATCCGAAATTCTGGATCAAATATATGTAACAGATAATTGAATAGCATTGTGGAAAATCCCATGATAGTAAATTAAAAATGAAATAATTTATTGCAACCTCCTGATTAAATAGGTATAGATCTCTATTTGAAGCAAACATAAAATATTTTAATTAAAGACAATGAGAAGCTTAATATAACTTTTTTATGTAAATTTTTCTGTAAAATATATTATATTCGATTAGGAGCTGAAGTTGTGGCACGTAATTTAGGAATTATCAATTTGTGGTTGTTAATATTAAACACAGACAAGGTGATGGAGAGCACTCGAGAACAGAATGCGATTCATATTGGAGATTTCAGTTATTTCCTCTTTGTAGATGACAAATCCCAAAATTTTCATTAATTTGTGTTACGAGTCAGAGGGAGGCAGGGGTGTGTCGTTTGAACAGGAGGATAAGTTCAAGTACCTCGGGGTGTTGTTGATGAGTGATGATAGGATGAACGCTGAGCTTTCGATGTGCATTAGTCAGGCTTTTGTACTCGAGAAATTGAGTGAGGAATGTAACCGTTCATGAGGAATTTAGAGTGAAAGATCTGCATCTTCATGTCGTGAAATCTAGTGATAATCCTAAATAACCTTGGGGTATGTGAGATTCTTAACGTGAGCCAACTCGAAATGCATACAAATTCGATTTAGAGCCGAAGTTGGGGCTTATAATGCAATACTTTCGAGTCAAATTCATAAACTAAACGAAAATTTTATATTTAGACCAAAATACATGTTAGGGTAAGGGCTCATAATTTTGGACAGTCTGCTTATAAGCATCGATGTTCCAAGTTTGAAGTGCGATATTTTCTATACTAATTGACATTTCTTGTTACTCTCTTTTCAGAAGGGTTGTTTAGAAACTTAGCAAGCTATTTATCGTCTTTGTTATACTAAAATTAGTTTTAATACGTTTAAAAATGAATTGATATGTAGAGGTGAATTTGACTCTTATTTTGGACAACTTGGTTATTAATTTGGACAACTTGTCTGTAAATTTGGACAGCTAATCCACCTCAACAGGATGCCCATTGTTCTTCATTTCATGAAACAATCTTACCATGTCCTCTTCCTGTTCATATAAGGGAAACGTAGAATGTCACAAGATGACCGGAAACTTTCCATATCATTCATTAAAGTGAGTTGACTTCGGTACTCCAAGTACGTGCGGATTCGCTCATTCCTTGGCCTTTCCGGGGGCCTTTCAAGGCATTTCTCGCTACATCTCGTTCGTAGAGATGATGCTCCTTTGTTTCTCCAGGCATTTGTCCAACCTAGTCATCACAAAAGCTAAAACTTCACGAAATTTCGTGAGAAAAACACCTGTCCAAAATAAGGAGTATCACCTCACTGGTAAATGTCTTAAAAAATTTCCCATTTTCACACGAAAAATATAATTCGCAAAGCAAATCTCACTTCGAGACAAATGTACAAATCACCACTAACGTGAATCAAGACAATTTTCAATGAATATTCAATAATATCACTCAAGAAAAGCGAAGAAACATTGTTAGCACTTCACCACACCTAAATAAGACTGAAGTAAACACGAAGTTCTGTCATATTTCTCGTAAGCAACTGCTCACACTGAATTTTCAACAAAGCAATTTCAACTCAAATCATATTCAAAATTTAACGTATTTAGTGTCAAAATCTTCCAAAAAGAACAAATATTTAGATAGAATTCATTTTTCATCAAATATTGGAATAAAAATCCATCATTTTAATCAATTTATTTTTAGTGTCCAATGTTATCCTCAAAGTGTCCAAAATAAGAAACTGGACAAAATTATGAGCCTTTCCCCTATAGGGGGTAAGCAATATCTATTTTAAACTGCAGAATAATTAGGATGTAACCTGCTTATGCAATCAATTGGTATAGGCTTCAGGTTGTCGCGAGCTCTCCACATTGCGTCCTACCACTCGTACAACTCAATACGAATTCACGTTTTATCTTTCTGAAATGAGATCGTATGATTGACTAAATTGATACAGTCATTTCCACCATCACAGAGACGCTGGCCTAGAAAGGAGACATTCCTCTCGTTTAGTAATAACCTTCCCGATTTGAGAGCTCTCTCCGGTTGAGGTTTTTCCTTTACCGATTCGAAGGTATATCAGAAAGAACTTACCTAAAAACCAGATGGAAGTTCGAACGTTTGAACCGCCGAGTTATATACGAATTATAAGGATCAGGTCAAAGAAATTTTTGCAAGGGACTCTTAATACCTGATTCTAAAATCTCTGTGTATGGTGGTTTGGGCTGATACTTTACCATGAGATTTTATAAGTTTAATAATTTTGAGGATCAGCCTAATTCTATTCACTAAGAGAAATCCGAAAAAGTTAAAACAACATTCCGGAAATGCTTATTTTACCCTGCAGTATTGATACGAAATCGGTGTAAATATTATGCTTTTTAGGTGTATTAGGGATTAAAGTTACCCTTTGTCATGTTAATCTAACCCTTAAAAAGGTGTAGAACTAACATAAAAAATGTTGATATATTTTTACACCTAAAAAGTGTTAGAGTCATGAGGAAAAAATGTCAATCGCACCCCCGTTTTTTCTCAATGTTTTATTTAGGCCTTGTCCGTAACCCCAATGGAGATAAGCGCCTGAAAAATTAATGAAAAATGTCTCAGATTTGGATGCTTTGACTTCGGAAAAATAGCCCCAGATTATTTCAATTTTGCGAAAAGGTTTACCTATCATGAATCGCAATATTTGAGACTATGTGGAAGTGTTCACCGAATGAACTTGAAATTCGTATTTAATGGAGCTTCGAAATTTCTGAACACTATATATAAAGTCAAATGTTACACCACTGGGAACTTTCATGTCTAATCGATTAAATCCGAACATAAATGAACATTTGAGTGCACTTGTGCGAAAATGTGATGTTTGAAATGCAAATTACTAATATTATATACATATAGGTGACAAATATACAGGGTGAGTCAATTGAACTGAAACTAAATTTAGATCGCTATAACTTTGGAACTTTTTGGGACAACATGTTCAAATTTTGCATAAAGTTAGTTCATTTTATTGGTTACAAGCTCCGAAAAGCATTTATGATTTTTTATTAATCCGTATAGTGACACTCAAACATTATGGCGCGATTGTTCCATAATTGACCGGAAAGGTTCCAATGGTTTAGGTCCCTTCAAAACCTGAATGGGATTAAATATTTTGAGTTTTGAAATATAACTCGATACAGGGATACTCTACACAGCATTATACTCTTTGGTGGATATCGAAAAAAATTGCATCATTGTCAACCATCGTCCTTAAGGTGAAAAAGCGAATTGAACGAAATCCTCGTCACAGTTTTAGACAAACAGTCCCTGTGACGTACTTATAAAGCCCTAAAAATTCCAAAAAGCACAAGATTTTATCTATTTTCAAGAAAAGGTTATGCTAGATTGGGTGAATGAGTTGTTTCGCTCGGCCGTTAGAAGCCCATTGCTGAAGATCAGCTTCTCTGATGGGCAAAATTATCCAATTGAGCAATCCGTAACAAGTAAAATTGTTGTGTCTAACTAAGGGAAAAGTCATACTATAATTTCAACATATGAACGTCCATCGGAAGTCGAGGACCATTATTTTAGTGAAGTTATGGACTTCCGCGATGGCAAATTATCGCTTTTCTTTTGTATTTTTGAACTATGGGGTCAAAATGAATATCAATGTTTATCGGGAAATTGTCCTGGTAGAAGATCTGAAGTCGTAACTACACAAAAAAAATTGGTTAGAAACAGTGGACATTCCAATAAGCCTCGGAACAGAAAGTATTACAGAAGTCGCGCGTCAAAGAAGACTGGCTAAAAACAACGTTTCGTTATTGATTTCGAGCGCACGTTGGCCCCAACAATCAGCGAATGCAAATTCTCTCGACTTCTCTAAAAAGGGCATTTTGTTGTTCAATGACATTACTAAAAAAAATACCACAGTATCAATCTGCTGAAAGCTGAAGGCAGTTCTTCTTCTTGAATGGGCTCACATGCCGGAGTATTACCTTCGGGCAACGTGCGATGCGTTCATTGATTAACACAGGGCTATAATCCTTTCTAACGGTAATTTTATTCAAAATTTTAAATACATTCTCAAATGTCGACTATTTTCTGATTTTTGTCGCTTGCGTCAATAAATTTCATTTTCAAATAAAAAAATACAGCACATACAAAAGTTGCAGTTCAATTGACTCACCCTGTAGATTTAGGTAAATCAAAATGTATGGAGATCAAATAAATTGAATTGAATTTAATTTAATTGTATAGAATAATTCTAAGAGATGACATTGACATGCAGTAGTGTGATCTATTTATACCAAGCTAAGTTCTTAAATTAAGACGTCTTCATATTTGAAACACTTTTTTTTAAAAAGATGATTTAAAAGATACAACCTAATACTTGTATAGGAAAATATCAAAATTTCGCCAAAAATTATTGTCTAACTAAAAAAACGAATGCTGCGTATTGTGAAACTATAAATTTCAGCTTTAGAGGAGTTTTAGTGGTTAGTGCTTTAGATGCCTTTTAAAGGAGCAAAGTGCCAAAATTGGACCAACACACAATATAGTGAAAACTACGGTGTATGAACACGAAATGTTGTCATAAATATAAATAAACTCCGAGTCTACAAAAACCACTGGAAATCTATAACATTTTTGGTAGAACTCCAACTTCAACCAACAATATAATATTGAAAAATAAATCAACTTATACAATACAGTCTAAAGGCTTTTATTTCCTCAAACACCACAGAGAGGGTGAGATATGGACATTAAATTATGTGGTATATAATAGAATATCTCGATAACATCTTGTACGATTAATTTTAGTTTTTTAAATGGTTGTGTTGGTTATCTGTAGTTTGATATTTCATCCTACACGAAATGTCCGAATAGTACAAAAAAAATTAGAGGCATCAAAAATTCGTGTACAGCACTCATCAACCAAAACTCTTCAATTTAAATGTTAAATTGTTTGAGAATTTAAGGACATAGTATAGGAGACATGGAGCTACATTGAAAAGATTTTTTTTCACATAATACTAAAGGAATCTGGACCTAATTATCATTTAATTTAGGTTTACAACTGTTTCGGTTATCTAAATATCATTACTTTAAAGCCCAGTTTTATTTTGAAATATACGTAAAATAACGCTTTCAATGTAACTCCAGCTGAATGTATCACCACCTGTCCCAAGATGTCTTCATAGAAAAAAATATTTTGTAAAGTTAAATGTTATTCTACACGTACTGGGGACTCACGAAATGCTCGTAACTTATATAACCCACAAAAAAGTTCGTAAAAGTTTCTAATTTTCACAAACATTGTTCGCTAAATGATCTTTCGACGAGTATTTTTTGTACTTTACAAACATTTTTTCGTAAATGTTCGTAAACACACGAAAATGTTCGTAAAATATTCTCATTTGTTTGTAAATTTTTGTTTGTTTGATAAAAATTTACGAACAAATAACAAAATTTTATTTGGTAAAAGTAATACGAAAAATGCTCATCGAATGATTATCTTACGAACAATGTTTTTGAAAAAAGTACAAATTTTTACGAACTTGTTTTGTGGGTTATACGATTTACGAGCATTTCGTAAGTCCCCAATAGGTATTCACAAACATTTACGAACAATTTTACAAAATATTTAATTCTGTGTTGACAATTTCGGTTTTGAAAAGTATTACTGCTTAAACTCTACTCAGACTGCAGTAGGGGAAAATGCCTATACTTCGTACGATACCAAGCTTCGTAGTGGCTAAATTTTTTGCTGTTTCTCAATTAATGTGACTCCGCAATATATTTTAGAAACTGGGCACTTTCCTTTAGTGTTTAAAATATGAGTGCGATAGGTCATATTCATTGAGAAACATAAAAAAAATTAGTCATTACGAAGCTTGGGATCGCACAAAATATACACATTTTCCTCTAAATATGTTTGGTAGTCAAAATAATAAAATCACGTTTTCAAATCTCGTTCTTCTACCTTTTGTAAACTTTTAATTCCAACTCGTTGAAATAATTTTGATGTAGAAATTTTCGGAAAATTATCTTACATCAAATAAATATTGCTCTGACAAAAATACAGGGTCTCCCATATTATGTTTTAGTGGTTTTATAAATTTAGGAAAATACGGTTTAATGTTTACTAAGAACGGTTTTTCAAGGTCAAAGGCCAAAACGCTTCTAAACACTGTATTTCTCTGTATTGGTTTGTTGGAAAAGTTTTGGAATATTTAACAAGTTTAAACCGGTTTATATCGATTATGATCGGGTTGAACCGACATCTTACTTTTATCTTGAATTCAATTGTGATGCTTTTGAGCTGTCTTGAGCGATCTTTTAAATTATTTATAGAATAGAGTCAAAGGGGTCAAATTTGTGTGCCTCGTTAGACTTCGTGTTGCAATCACCCCGCGGTGGAATTGCACAGTTTAAGACTTTTAAGTTCGTAAATTTTTCTCTGTTATGGCCTCTACACATTAGAGAAATTTATGTCCATGTTGAAGCAAGTTCCCTACACTTGTGTGGGAAAAACTCTTCAATATGGACAAGAATTTCTCTAGTGTGTAGAGGCCATTAACCCATTCAGTCAATGTACCAGAAATACTTGAGATAGAACGTTCATATTTTGGGATTAGGGTGGAGTAACCACTTATCGCCACTTTTAGGAAAAAGTGAGGTTAATTGTATTATAACTTTTGACCCCTTATTATCAGATAACTCAAATTTGAGACAAAGCTACTTAGATATATTGGCTCTAGATTCGTCAAAACAATTGTCCTACAATTTAACGCGGGAGTACCTAAAACCCTGATTTTTATTAACAATGCAAAAATAACTACTTCGTCGCCACTTTTTACCACTTTTCGCCAGTTCTGTAACCACTTCTCGCCACCCACTTGGAAAAATTCAAACTCGATTATTTTGAGCAATATTATACAAAGAATACATTCAGCATATCTTTTTCCTCATATTCACCTTATTATTATTCTTATTAAATGATTTTTCTTCACTTTTATGCGAGAAATCAAATTATAAGACAATTGCAGAAAGTAAACAAAGAAGATTTGACAACTGAGAATCTATGAAGTGAAGTTAGTGTCGTCTATTGAAAAGCTATGGCGACAGGTGGTGAATCAATTTTAGAATATTACCCCTTTCCGCCATGGCTCATTTTTACATAAAAATAATATAAAATGAAGTGAAATATTAACTAACTAAATACAAATTTTATGTATTCGCCGAATGTAATTAAATGTTCAATAGGCAAATTATTTATTCAAAAATTAAATTTTGTTCGATAAAAGTTTCATGACACTTACTATATTTGGTAAGAAATATTGGATTCGATGCACTTGCTTAAAATAATCCTCAAAAAAATGCCCAAACATTTAAATTCAAAACAAAAAATTAGTGTTTTTCGATTCTATACGTAGCAGCAATAAAAATACAAGTAACTTTGCGACTCATTTATTTCATAAATAGTAAAAAATAGCGATTTCAATATACGTGGCGAGAAGTGGGGCACTGGCGAGAACTGGTGATTCCACCCTAGTTGCCTACAGATTAATAGATGAATTTTTTGGGTCGCGGGGATTTGCCCTCAAACATACGTCTTAACGGTTACTGAATTTAAATTCTGTGAATTAATTCACTACAAACCCAATTGCTTTAGATAGAGTAACTATCCAAGAAAACAAATTGGCAACCAAAATTCAAATCAGGAAAGAGGAAAGAGGCCAATTTTAATAAATTCGACAGGATATCGAATTTTCCGTCCGCCATTTTGAGCAAAGATTTTGCATGATCTTCCGCGAAGCAAGAAAACAATAACAAAATGTATTTTCATCTCTGTCGGACTATTTTTCCCAAGTAATTGAAGAACTAAAGTTACTAAAAATCCATTCCCGACAGCAATTCGAGTGTCAGTTGCCCAGGAATAAATCATCTAAAATCACTGAATTTGCGTAAGATGTATAATACCATGATATGGAATGGGTTAAACTTGATCAGGCTAGACCGAAGGTTTATAATTTCTAATCACCATGAAAGGGCACTGATTTATAATAAGTGCTTAAAAGTTTAATTGAACTAAATTATACAAATCTCTGTCACTCAAAATTACTTTAAAAATTTTTGCTTTTTATGTAATTGAAAAAGTTGAACCATATAGCTAAGTTTCAGTAATGAGAAGGCTATCATTTAGGCAGTTTAATATAAGAGTGTTAGCTTAATTTTCACAAATAATTTTGAAGTTAACATCTGTCTTGCATTTGCACTCCAACTCAATCTTTGAATTTCAAATTTATGTGGAAATTATGAAAGTTTGGCGGTAATTGCTTTGTCTTGAATACTGATTAAAATGTTAAAGTTTTGAGTATGCCTATGCATACATAAATTTCTCGCTGAAAATTCTTTGGAAATTATTTTAGAGACGTGAAAAATATGAACAAAAATACTCACTCAACGGAACTTTGTCTAAAGAAAACTTTATATTTATCTGGAGATGGGGGCAATTTACTTTGGGCTTTTAAAATACTTGTTGCTTGCTCCCCTTTGGCTTTTCACACTCTAACTTTCTATTTATAACCTCACCGAATTCAATAGTAGATATTTTATTAAAAGTTCTCTTGGATTTCCAGATATTCATATATATCGCAAGGGTTTCAATCTCTTGTATGGATTACGAGTGTCAAGTTTTGGAGATTTTTCAATGAATTTTCAACACAAAGTCCAGTGAAACCGATTTACTGAGAAGCAACTATTGTGAAATGTGCTTCATGAGAAGGAAGTACTGGAAGTACTAAACAAAAGCTTAAAGTGCCCAAAAACTTTCACAAAATCATTAATCTTTTGATGTAACTTTTGATGAGAATGATGTTGAAATTTAATGATAAGTTATTTAGGGGACTTCTCTAACAATTTCTACTCTATTTATTGATGTGTTTCATATAATATATAAAGTCAATAACTGTGAATAATTAGGGTAAAGATGTTACAATATACCACATAGCCCAATTTTCCCAATTAAAACATAAGCGCCATTAGTACAATTTATTGCGGAATATGAGTTGAAAGCTTTTGAAAGTGATACGCGGTGAAATTTAAATAGTTTTCATCAAGTAGCAAAATTGAAGAGATTTTTGGATGACATTCTAAAACAATGTGAATTTACTCGATCATGCTCTTGAAAATTGTTTTGCAAAAACTGCGGCCATTTTATTTTAAAATAATATAAATAAAATCGTAGTAAAACTATGCCAAAAGTTCATTCATTGCTAAATTATCTAAATTAGAGATTATTAAATTAGCGTATATGCCTCTGTGAGAGATGGTCGATAAAATAAATCAGCAATCAGCAACTAATCAATTAGATATAACTTCTAAATTGGAATATAGTTGCATAAAATAAAACCAGTAATCAGAGGAATTCATAATTTACGCCCATAATTCTTCATGTTCGAAAATAATTCGGAATAAACAAACGATGTTACCATCACAATTATTTGAGATTTGCAAAACATTGGTTCAATTTTACCTCCTATTATATTACTCTATTTATCTATAATGTGGCCATTGTTCATATTCTATGACTACATCCTATTACTATTCCCCAATATATCATCCATTTCGAGAAACATTTTATTCCTATGGTTTGTTAACCAATTAATATCCTTTCCTTTTCCTTAATGATATGTTTTCTAAGTAGATTGGTATGCCTATGTTAGCTTATTGCAGATATGATTCTATATGTTCGATAATCCAGAATGTATACGAAATCATGTCAATAGACTAAACAGCATATTCTTTCTATTTCTTTTTTGCAACATATTAAAAATAGACGAGGTTGTTGATCTCACTTTAACTTATTTAATTCAAGATCTTACTTGCACATTAAAATTTTAATACGATTCACATTAATTGTCGCTGGTGAGAGTCCAAATGTGTAATTTGTGTGTTTGAATCATTTTATATTTAAAATTTGATCTATTTGTTGATAAAAAGGTAGACTTAGCCCGCAAAATTTGATATAAATTGATTTATAGCATTAATGCGAAAAATTAATGCGATTTTCTCTTTAATTTTTTAATGTGAAAAATATTTATGCTTTAGGTAAATTTAAACTTATTTTTGCAGGCCAAGTCCACTTCTTTATCAATAAAAAGAAAAACCCCAAATATTAAGTGACTCAAAGACACAAATAACATATTTGGACGCGCACAAGCGACAATTAATGTGAATCACATTAAAATTTTAATGTGCAAGTGTGATAACGCCGTTAGACATATAAAAATACAACATCTTATGACAAATATTAATCTAAAACTGTGGACGATGTCGGTAACTTTCAAATTTGCATGTATTTTCCTATTTCTAAGATCGAATATCTTATTCAAAAAATAAATAAATAAATAAATAAATAAATAAATAAATATAAAAATTCATAGAAGTAAAAAAGACTAAAATTCAAAATTCAAAGGATGGCGGGTTTCAAAGGCTGACCCATCTATGCACCTATAAGTTTTCGTATTTTGCTTCTTGTAGCTCAAATTGAGTAAAACAAACAGATTTAATTTTCCTTATATTTAATGGGAGTTGATTAAAACACTTTAATAATGTTTAAGCCTATTCGAAATCCATGAAATATTGCGAAAATTGTATTAGGTGAAATTATTAGAAATTTCATATAGAGTTATAGCTTCTCTTAAAAATCTCTTTACTGTTTGAACTCAAAGAAAAAGCAATTCATGTGAGAATTTTTCTGCAAAAAAAGGTAAAATTAAACGTTTGTTGAAAATTCATTGGTGCTTTGGTGCTTGTTCACCCCTGAAATACATTCTCCCTTATAGAGGTTTTTATTTATCATCCTGCTTCAATTCTCTGGCATCCTTTTTGATGAATTTCAAATCTCACTGGACGATTGATGGATGATAAAACGATACCAAACCCTTGGTTATATTGCCAATATCGAGATTTAGCATGACCCATCTTCCTCGGATTAATAAAAAATAATTTATTAATGCCATTTTACTGTTTATGCTTGTCGTTCATCTGGGTGATATAAAATTGTTGTGGTTTTATGGTAAAATACTATAATATTGGAATACCATATAGAAGAATCACATCAAGAAAATATATTCATATTTAACTTTTAAAAGAAAGAAGCAACAACTATTTTCTGTAATACTGCAAGAAATTCTGATTGATGATATAAAGTTTCTTGTGTATGTATTTAATCTTATGATATCAGCAGATGAGTTTGCGTATTTTAAATTCTTTTGTTGGAGAATTTAAAACTCAGAATTACGTGCAAAATCGATTAAGGGTTGAATTTTGAAAACGAAGAATTGCATCGATAAAACTGATCTCGAAGGTCAAAATCGATAAAAATTAGGGAAAAACACTTTTGATCAATAAATTAGTAGATTCGTGAGTAAAGGGGTGGCAAAGCGTCCTAGGCTTTGCGAAATGCTCGAACTCGTGACTTAGATGCTATACCTCAAAAGTAATTTCACATCATTTACCGCTTACCGGTACTCAACCGATTTGGATTCAGAAATCATTTAATAGATCCCACAAAATATAGTTTAAAGAGTAATGAAAATTATATTCGAACAAAAATTACTTATCGGTAAATAACCGGTTCATTACGGGTTCACAACCGATTTGAACCGACTTATAACTCACTCAAAATATTCTGCCGTCTTGCCCGATGAAGTCGGTTGTGAAGTCGGCGGCAGCCGCAGATGATAAAAGAGAAAAAAAATAAATTATCGTATTTCCCAAAAAAACATCTCAGCAATAATTTAATTGAATTTCGTATAAAAATTATTTATCGGTTATGAACCGGTTCATTACCGATTCAAAACCTGCACTCTCCGTGGAGTTCAAGCAGTAAAAAATCAAATTGATCAGTAAATAATTTTAAAAATAGTTAATAAAAACTGAATTTTGGTCAGCAAATAATTCCTTTTTCGTCACGCCTTTTATTTAATTAATTTATTTATTGAGTGAAAAACTGCCTTTGAAACTGTGTCTCTTATGCCCCTTACACATGGGAAGCATTTTTCGTTAAGGATTGCCTTTTTTTTTGAAAAAAAAATGACGTTTTCGCCCACAATTCCGAATCACCGAATCGGTTGAAAAATGTTGCCCTCTAAAGAGATTGACGACCTTCAATAATTCAAAATGGCGGTTTTTCCGGTCATAGGTATGTTTCGTACGAAATTTTCGCCTGGAGTACCTCCAAAACAAAACAAAAACATGTTTTTGTAGGGGATGCAGGAAGGTGAGAAGAAAAAGAATAAAAATCTATATAAAGATAATGTCTTTTTATTGGGGCTCTTCGAAGATTGGAAATCGATATCTCTTACCGTTTGACCTCTAGCTCGAGAACAAACTTTAGGTCAAGTAAAAAACTAATTTCTGAAAAAAATAATTCAATTATCGGTACCATCGGTACTTAACCGACAACATTTAAATTAGTGCTTAAAGATTAAAGATCAAAATATTCAAAAATATGCATTTTTAAACAATTTTCAATTTTGCGATGGTTTGTTGATGACTTGTGAACCATTTTGTGGTTGTAAACTAGTATTATGACCTAAAAATATCAGTTCAGAAGAAAATTTACTCAATTCTCGTACTGAGAACTTAGAGGACTTATGGAGTAAACCGCAAAGTAGTAACACTTTGCCACCTATACTAATACAAACAAGGAAATTTCATGCATTGTTTTTAGCTGTCTAGATGGTAATTTGTCTACAAGGAGTGACATCCCAGTATCCTATCCCTAATGCTTCAATGTCAGTTTTACATAAGAATTCTGGAGGTTTCTCATTCCGGAAAATTGAATACATTTATTCATGAGATTCATGAAATTTCTTATTTGTAGAAAGCTTTGGAATATTTCTCAGGAGATTCTTAAGCGATAACCATCCACTCACTCATTCCATGGACACTGGAGTATTTGTTTTTTTTTTGGTGAAAATTAACCTTTCAGAAGTCAGTGGGGGAAGATGAATTGCGCGGCATGAGATTTAATCCTCCAAGATACAAAAGTTAGAGCTCTAAAATAGACGTGTAAATTTAGATTACTTCACCCCATTGGGTTTAGGGAGACTCCGTAATCCGATTTTGGGTACCACGTTGAACTTTTATGAAAAGATAATCTAAAGCAACAGGATACAAGGGTGTTATTTTAAATTTTAATCCTTTTTCAGTAACTATTAATATGAAACACTGTACTCTGTACGAGGCAAATTAAGGTGTTCTCTCACGTTTCTCTGTTTAAGACGTTTAATTATTATAACTAGAACCTGGATAATTTAACTTTAAGTTAAACATGGATAGACATTTAGTTGAAATTTCACTCAATTTCTTTTCCTGAATTCTTAAGGGGGTAAGCTGGATCTCGAAGACAAAAATCAACTAATTTTCTCCAATTTTCACAATGCACTCTTTTTTTTAAATCTCACCATCCTAGCTGCTAAACGGTAAGAGATATTGACTTCCGGTCTTCGGAGACCCCCCCCCACAAGTCAGCATGCTCTAACGAACTATTTTCCAACATAATAAAGAATTATTTAATTCTTGCTCTTCTTTTTACTTAAAAATTTTAAAAATTTAGCTCCTGGGACCTGACTCTCGGAGACCTTTATTGGAAAAATTTACTTTGCGGTACTCACGTTTACTCAAAGTAGATTCATCAGAAGACAAAAAATAAAAAAAACTTTAACAGGAGATGAGCTTGTACTTAAGTCTAAAGATTCTTGAAAACAAAAATGAAATTTGTATTTTTTGGGAGAATTTAATGCAAAAAATTACCCTTTTGGTTAAGGGCAGAATCACATTGACAGTAAAATGCTCACCGTCACCGTCAAAGCCCTCACCGTATTTCGTTGATTTACGCATTTTCATTGTAATTTTTACGCAAATTCTCAATTACCGTGTTACATTATCTCATACTCAGTGGCACTAGGTGAAAATAATATAAGAAAATTGAAGAAATAAAACGAAAATGCGATAAACGGTGAGCAAAAAAACTGTACGAAAAACTGTAGCAAAAAATCCTACAGTTTTTCTTATTGCTTACCGTTTATCGCATTTTCGCTTTATTTATTCAATTTTCTTATACTATTTTCACCTAGTGCCACCGAGTATGAGACAAGGTAATATCGTAATGGAAAATTTTCGTAAGAATTGCAATAAAAATGCGTAAATAAACGAAATACGGTGTGGGCTTTGACGGTGACGGTGAGCATTTTACTGTCAATGTGATTCTGCCCTTAATTTATACGTGAATTTACGTCACTATTTGTCTTGTTAAATGAGTTGTAATTAATAGAATAAAAGATCTTCCGTGAAAGCTTAAGTTTAACTTATCTGCTAGTTGGTTTAAAAGCTGTGCTTTTATGGCTTGCATTACTTTTTTTCTATTTTCTTGTAATTTTTTTTAAACTTCTTGACCCACGTAACCCCTTAAAGTAAGACTTATAGATTTCTTTTTCACTAGTCATATCAATCCGCTTCCGTTTTCTAGAAGCCCTTCTCAAAAATGATCTAACAGGAATCGTTAGAATTGTTGTGATGCAACCATCCATTCGTTTTCTTATTATTTTGGACTAATTCCAATATCACCTATTTCTAGACATTTCGTAATTTGTCCAGAAATGTTATAAGCTTGCAAATTTATTTCAATATATTCATTTTCTCGTATTTTATCTGTAAAATGCGGTAATTAATAGAAATTCACAAAAGCATCAACAGAATTTCTTCATTTATGCAATTTGTGTAAAGCAAATGAAAATGTCTGGTGCAATTTATTAATGAGTTGACAATAATAATCCGTGCTAAGTAGCTATGAATGTAAATCACAAATTCAAAGTTGTTCAGAAATACTTGTAGTCAACTATACAGACTATAAATTAAATGAAAATGTCATTTTATTTCCTTGCGAAATATTAAAGGATGGAGAAAATTAATTTCAAGAAATTCTGCTACCTAATTTACGTCCACCACCCACAAGGTGTTATATTCTGATAATTTTGTTTAATAAAATGTTGGCAAAATATTCCATCATCGCGTTTTTGACATAGATTTTGTACCTTAAAAGTAATCATATAACGATTTTCTTGGTTAATAAATTAAATAATCGTTTCAACTTATTGAGCATCATCTCAAAAATTACGATTCGAAAAAATACTTATCAATTGAATCGATTGAATCATTCAAAGAAAAATAAAATTTAAACTATAATAATAAAATACTGTTAAATACCGTAACGATAAAGTAATAGGTAAATATATTTAGTTCAGTACCAGATTTATGATTTATATCAGATTGAGGGACTTTTCCAACTAAGTTGTCTTACTCCAAATCGTTTCATAAGTATCGATGGCTCGGAATAACACTTGAACAACTTGTAAATGGTTAACTTTACAGAAGAACGATTTTAAGCCGAGATTTTATATGTAGAGCATAGGGGTTTTTAAGATTGAAACTATGACGTTGAAAGTAAATAACTTTCAAATAGAATATTAACAGGGAAGATAGAATTTTTAAAAGATAAAAACACTCGAAAAAGATTCCTCAAAGCTATGCAAGCCATTGTAAGGGGGCGTTGACCTCGAGGCAGACCTATGAAAAGGTGGCTGAATCAAATTCAGAATCTTGCCTTGGAACGCCTTGGGATCGAACCCGAACATCTTCTTGAAGTAGCGGAGGATCTACAAGTGTGGGCTGCTAATTTGGATGTCATAGGCTCGCGACCCCAATAGGGATAAGCGGATGAACATGATGATGACACTTGTAAAATTAAAGGATCAAATTGATCCAAATTTTATCCTTTTGCAAAGAATGGATCAAATTAACATGTTCTATTATGATAAATGTGTACTCAAAGTTTGAAATTTGATCCATCTTTTGCGAAAGGATCAAATTTGGATCAATTTGATCCTTTTATTTTTACCAGTGGACGATAGAAAACACTCGAGAGTGTGTTTTTCAAGCGAATGGAATAATAATTGAATTAATTTTAAAGAGCCTAACATTTCTGATAAGAGAAAATGCATACCAATCAGTTATGAATCGATTTATATCGATAGTTTATTATCACTGACAGAAATCCGAAAAAGTTAAAATAACATTCCGGAAATGTTAATTTTACTCTGCATTATTGATTCGAAATCGGTGTAAATATTATGCATTTTAGGTGTAGTATGGGTTAAAGTTACCCTTTTTCATGTTAATTTTACACTTAAAAAGGTGTAAAATTAACATTAAAAAATGTTGATATATTTTTTACCTAAAAAGTGTTAAAGTTACAAGGAAAAAAAGTTATTTGACCACCTTTTTTCTCAGTGTCGGAATGTGAATTGTATTTCTTCTAGTTCACTAGATGAACTCTTCAGTGATTGAAAATTCTCTTCAAATCGGTAAACCCATAAACGGTAAATGATGCGAAAGGACTAACTGGTATAAAATTATAAGTCACGAGTTTCAGCATTTCGAAAAGCACACGATGTTTTCCATCGTTTCCACCCCTTCTTCGATATGTTTTGTAAGTTTCATAAGCTTCATAAGCAGACACTTCGTCCGTAGACGAAAATAGTGTTGAATCATTTCTATTAACCCTTCAACGACGAGACACTTTTTACGGATGGAAAATCAACAATAAAAATTAAACTGGGAAACATATAATCAATGATAAGTCTTACATCTAACCTTGGAAAGTCCAGCAGAATCTGATTCGGTGAATTTTTGCTTCTATGAACGATAGGGGCAAAAATAGCCCAAAAATTTAAGTATTTATTCTGACAATACCAATGAATAATATTTTTCGCTTTAATGAAAAATATTACGTATGAATATTGTAATTTTTATTGCCAAATGGGTTTAGCTTAAAAAAAATTTGGAAGTATAAAAAATAAATAAAATCAGTTATGAATTTGAAAATTAAGAAATTCGCCATTTTTGAGCTTAAATATTTACTACATAGCAAATAGCTAGAGACTTGCAAAAAATATTCTAGATTCCTTCAACCTTCTACTTTACAATTAGGTATGTACAGACATAAGAAAAAAATAACTTTGGGTAGTCAGGAAAAAATATTTTCTGTATGGGACACCGGCTTGGAAACCCGGTATTCCAATCGTCCTTAAAGGGTTAACAATGTTTCAATGGAATAGTGTTATGTAGAGATTCGTTGGGAAGATATCGATGTACAAAATCTACATAAATCACGAGTTAAGTATTTCACAAATCTGGAAAACTTTACCACCCCTTGACCATCCCTTATATGCAGTCAAAAGCAAATTGATCAAAGTTCGTGATAGAAATACCTTACTAACTTTCATGATTGAATTTATATTCAAAAGTTGACAATCTTCTTCCACGTAGTAAATGTGATTGATGCAATGATTTCTTACTTAATATATCGCGTATTTCGCTTCAGTATCTGTTAAAATATGAAGAAACGTGCTTTGAGGATTTTCTTGTTCATAAATTTCCATTAATGGCTTTACAACGTGTGTACAGTCAACAAAATTCAATACACTATGCTGTCAACATTAATACCACTTTAGAGTGAATTTAAATAGAAGATTGAGATGTTTTGTTAGAAAATTTACGTTTCAATATGATTTTGATTTGGTAAGAAGAAAAGTTGATAAAAATATGATATATTCATATTTTTTAAAGATTATCTATCTTTTGGAAGAAGATTTTAGGATTTGAAAAAAAAAATCCTAGAACCTATCAAATAGACATACACATTTTTTCCTGTATTGGTGCGGAAAAAAAACATGTAAAACATGAAAATCCATATCAAAATCCAGGGATTTTACAAACGAGGCTATGATATCTTGGAGATGCTGTCAACCCACTTAGTCAACACGAAAATCCAATGTGACAGTGAAAAGGACCAATTTGCGTAATTGAGTTGATCGATTTGTTCAAGTGGATTTTTATGCCACACGCATTTGTCCCATTATTTCTCTCAGCCAAAATCGAGTGAAGGTAAAACCCCTTTGGATACTTTACGAGCATCAGCTTTGTCATTCAGCTCCATAAATTGGATTTGATTCCCCTTAAGAGGGTTCACACCTTTTACATCACTAAACATTGAAGGATTGTTTAATGTTAACAAGATTGTGGGAAAAAGTTACTAAACCCTCAAAACGTGAGCAAATTTTAAACGAAAAGTTTTAAACTGTCTGCATATTTTTAGCATAGCAGAGTTTATTGCATCTTTTGGATGCCTTATTGTTCAGTATATATTTACCTCATGATAATTTTACGATGATAAACAGTAATGGTATTTTTCAAGGTATTTTTAGTGTATTTTATCCTACATTAATAATGCATTTGCATTGAAGTTCATATTATTCCAGAGATGATTAACAATAGTTTTAGTCTGAAATGTTAATTATGAAAAAATGCTGGTGTGAATTTAAAAAATGGTTTTAATGAACAAAATAAATTACGAGACGTAAGAAAAGGAAATAGAGAGTTTGAGCGCAATAAATCAAGTACTGGTACGATTTATTACCGACTTGTTGTAGTTTCATTGAGAAATTCAAGACTTTTGAAGCAGAGCTAATATTGACCAATTCAGCTAGAATATTCAAGATAGTGCATTCATAAATCACTAAAGCTTATTCCGCTTATTAATATCCTCGCACTTCATTGAGATTGAACTATTTGAAAACTCGAATCTAATCTAATCTGGTCGATTTAAATCAAACGTAGATCGATTGCATTTTTGTGTGATTAGGCAATAATAAATATAGCAGAAAATTCCACAGAGAAACTAAATTTTCACTAATAATTTTCCTGTAATTTCTAGACGGCCGGCTGTTCCTCTGGAGTTAAACACTTTGCAGAGAGAACGGAATGATGGACGACGTAAGATAGTGATGATAGATTCATCCCCCAACCCTTACCTTCCACCATTTTGGTACACAACCGAAATTTTGTTCTCCCAATAAATCAGCCCTTATTATATTGATTTGTTTTAAATTTTAATATGTTATAAGCTCGGCACAAGAACTTTCGATTAATATAAACTTGACCCTCATCGATGTTCCTGGCCGGAAATAGAAGGGTCAAAAAACGAATCTTAAAATTATTATAATGGTGCTATTCCAATGATAAAGTGACCATGTTTTTTTTTAGCACATCACTGTTCTCAAGTACTAAAAAAGACCATGTCTGTTCTCATACGTCAATTTAAGGAAAATAATGAGTAGAGAATATTAATGCTGCTCGCCGACTTTTCACCACTGAGAATTCACGGGAAAACTCTTGGGAAACCTGGGAAAACCCGCGGTTGAGGCTAAAGTTGCCAAATCTCGGCCATCCAACTACATCACGCCAAAAGGCTGACATGACAAGTTACTCCACGGCATTGTGATCGGGTAAAAGCTTGCTCGGAGGGAATATTCGAATTCGAATTTCGGTTGAACTTTTCTTTAGTGTCGGTTCCTGTCATGACTATTTGGTGATTTTGAAACACGACGAGGACTGGGGAAAATATGAAGTTTTTGTGTAGAGAGAAGAACCTTATATCTTGTCAATCATGATAAGGAAAATGTAGAAAATACTATGAAAGTGAAAACATTAAATTAATCTTGTCGATTTCCCCCAACCGAAATCCGAATTCGAATATTCCCGTCGAACAAGATTTCACCCGATCACAATGCCATCTGACATTAATTGAAATAACATGTGGGAACAGTCATGGTCTTTTTAGTACTTGAGAACAGTAATGTGTTAAAAAAAACATGCTATTTTTTTTCATTGGAATAGCACCATAATTCCCGTTTCAATGACTTCCCTGTGACTTGGGAGACTTTGTATGTCCATCCCTTGATCATACGATTTTTTTTTAAATATAAAAAAAATCCTAGGCGAGTCATTTCTGGGACTGCTCTCACATATACGAGAATAGCTTCATTAGACTAAATATTCTGTGTTTATTAACCAATTTCAATGATTTTTTTGTTTTGCTGGTCTTCTGTATTTAAATTATTTGAAATAGACATTAGACAGTAACCAATAATAAGTCTAGATAAGCTTTGATTTTTTACAGACCGAGATTAAGTGCTTTCCAACTCAGAATCATGCAAATTTGACTTGAACTTTTAAAGTAAAACGCATCGATCCAATTTTATTTATTTTAGGTTTCCAAGAATATTTTACTCGACGCAATTCTTTATGGATCTGGTACGCCTTTAGAATCAGGAAAATTTCGTGTAATCAAAATTCATATCCCTTTCTTTCTTAAAAGCTTTGAATATATGTCTATCCCACTCCTTCGGTCTCTTCTTCTTCTTTTGAAAGTCATAAGAAATTCAATTTGGCTCAATCTAATTTTGAGACGTGAATTTTGATTTCATGAAACTATAGCGAACTAAAAGATGTATCAGAGGCATTTACCCCTAAGATTCAACTCATAATCAAATTTGCAACCGTTCCTAATTTTTTTTTGACTGAAAATATGATATGATATGATATGATTGACTAAAAAAATTGTTTTTTTATTCCTTCTTCTTAAGGAGTGTTGCTTGGAACCTTGTAAATCGTTTATCGTCTTTATTCTCTCTAAAATCATTCTTAATACATTTTAAAATGAATAAAAATGTAGACATAGCTTTGGTGCCCTATTTCGGCCACCTTCATTCTCATAGTTCTTTGCCCATAGGGAATTGTTTCAATGTCTTTTACACGTCATCTCGTTTGTCGAAGCTACATTTTTTTTATTCTTTTGCCTTGTATAATCTCTAGAGTATGTAAAAACTAAAAATTCATGGAAATTTGAGGAACAAAAAAGGTGGCCGGAGTTGCAAGCTGGCCAGAATTTGGCACACTTACCCTAAAGGAGATTATTTTCTTGGTAACTAATTTTTCTCGTTTTTAATTTTATGTATTTTATTTTTTCTGTCTCATATTATAGTTAAAATAACACAGGAAATTCTAAAAAAAAAATTTAAAAAAATAATTTAATTAATGAAAGAAAAAAAACCGTTAGGAATTTCAAAAAAAGTTGTTCATCTTTCAGAGATAGAACTGTCAAAAAAAGTACCCAAACTATGCATATAGAGAGACAATACTGTACATCCATTTTTTCATACGCTCAAAATTTTTTTCGGGACAGGTTGAAAAATTTGGATCCTATCCAATTCGATATGAGAGGTCACGATATATTTTCCATTTACATATGTACACAAAAATTTAAATAAATCATTCATATATTGATGTAAATGGCCTTATTGTGTAAGCACTGTAAATTATCCAATGATTTGAATATCCAGTGGTTTGAAATGCTTTGTAAGAAGATTTATTGCATTGGATGGTTGCATAATTTCGTGTGGGGTACAGAGATAAAATTCAAACAGATATCTATTTTTTTAATCATTCCCCGCAATTCTGTGATAAAAAGCGTTTAAAAATTTAAGTGAAATATTTAATTTCAAAATTATAGATTTCCGAATTCTGAACAAAAGGCTAAAGGCGTTTCATCTATTAAAATGCATCCTCGAAATTTTCTGCATAATATCCTAAATCACGGACGCATCTTTCTAAAGATATTTCCACGTAGCTTTAAGGATAAAAAATATCTTTTAAAAAATTAAAATTTTTATTTTAACTCCGTTATTATGAAGATGTTACACTATTTTAAGACCACCTTTTCTTCAAGTTCTTTCCTCTTTTTCAGAAAAACTTTTTCAATAAAAATAAAAATCTAATATAAAATCTTTAACATATATTTTACCGAACTCAGTAACACAATGTGAGTCTGTTGTTGATTAGTCCATCGACTTCGTTTTTGTCCTGCGACTTCCTTTTCCTTCCCTCCTTAAGTAAGATTTATAAATATTGTAAATAAATTATTTAAATTTATTATTATGGTACATATTATCCCTTAAAAAGGCCGCTCTTTAAATGGGTTAATTAATTTATCAATTGTCCTGTCATCAATACATCAATGTTGAATTTAATTCATAATATGTATGTTTGTTCCACTTCGTTTCAACATTACAGTGCCATCATGTCATCAGAAATGTAATGATTAATCGTCTTCTGTTGAATTGAATTAAAAGAAATAAATTCATGATGGATACGTTGTATGTCGCCTATGATCTGGCCCTTTGATGACAAACGGGTCCAACCAACATTCAGAAAAATTTTTGTATAAAGACAAAGCCAGTGATAAGTCTAGATCAGCTTAGAGGTGCGATTCCTTCATTGCAAATTTGGATTATGGCAAACCCTCGAAAATCCGTGAAAAAATACGCGCCCCGCGAAAATCCGCAAAAAAATTCGCTCTCCTCAAAAATCCATGAAAAGGGACAGATAATCCTAACCGGCTTATGTAGGTGAGATTCTTAACGTGAGCTAATTCGGAGTGCATGCAAATTCGATTTAGAGCTGAAGTTGGGAGACGCCATTCAGTTATCTTGAATCAAATTCGTCAAACTATACAAATTTTGTATTAACACCAAAATATCAAGGATTTGGATGAACTGACAGAAAAGTGATATATGGGTGAAATGTAGACCAGAATGTACTCTATAATTTTCCTATAGAACATGATCTCATCGATTACTCAGAAGCCAAGACAAGCGAGGTTTTTTGTTTCTTAACTCGTTTTTTCATCCAGAGTGCGCCAAGTAGTCATTTGTTGAACTTCAACTATATCAAAGAATTGTTGTATTTTGCGGGACTTTCCATTTAAACCCCTATTTTAAGTGTCTTGGTGGAGTAGAGACAGTCAAATTGGCATCTGAGTGATTTCAAAGCGTTATTATTGGAAAAATCATTTTTTTCACACTTAAACGGCAAAATCGGAGTGATAGCGTAGTCTGAGCGGAAAATGATGTATGGACGAAATGTAGAGACAAATGTCCTCTACAATTATGTCGAAGTAATCATCAAAATCGGTTCAGCGACAGTCGAGATAATTGAGGTTATGTGATATTGAAATTGGTTTTTCGACTGTGGCGCCCCTGGTGTTGGTCCCACGAAGTTCAAATATTCTAGAAAGTTGTAGCATTTGGTGAGATCTTTCGTTTAAGCCCTCATTCATCAAAATCGGTCACATAGAACCGGAGATATGATTTTTTGAATTTCGTGAACTTTGACCCCTCATATCTCCGGTTCAGTTTTAACCACAGCGCACATTTGCACCATTTTGGAAACGTCCTAGACTGGACTACAACATACTAATTAACTTGCACAATGCCGTTTTTGAGAAAAGTGACTTTGAATTTCGATGAATTTTGACGCTATCACAGCGCCACCTATGGTGACTTTTTGAACTTCCATCTGAAAGTGCTCATCGAGACGAAACCAAAAAGGTAAAATTTATGTCGCTATGTTAATTAGAACCGGAGATAGAGGCCGGTCAATGTTCGAAATTTGACCCCTTATAGCTCGGGTCAGGGGTTATGGATCGACTTAAAGTTTTTTTGTTTGATAGGTATAATCAACGGCTACAACATACTAAAATTTCAGCCCGATGCACAATGGAATTTTTGAGTTATTTAACTTATAAGATTTAAAAATTTTCTTTTGAATAATAGCGCCCCTAGCGGTGGTTTTATGAACTTGCGATGTTAGAAGGGGAAGTGGCATTTCACGAGAGCTTTCCAAAAAGCCCTCACTTTTTAAATTCTGACAATTAGAACCGGAGTTATGGCCATTTTAAGAAATTTTTTTTGGACCCTTATAGCTCGGGTCAGGGGGGTCGGGGGACCTTAAGTTTGGTATTGATGAAAAGCTCTAAGGCCCAGCTATAACATACTAAAATTTGAGCCCGCTCGATGCCATAGGGGCGGAGCTATTGAGAAAACAAAAAAAGGGGGGTCTTCAAAATGGCGGAAGGTGGGGTGGGGGGTGGGGGGTCAATGCACCATGTTGCAATTTTCACCCGATATATAACCTTTGCCGAAAACCGCAAGTCGATATCTTTTTTAGTTTAGGAGCTATTAAGCTCCAAAGAGCGGCCGGCCGGCCGGCCGGCCGGCCGGGAACGTAAATTAGCCACATATATATTCGTTATCAGGAAGTGCTGAAATACATTTTGGCCAAATTTGAGCTCGATCGGAGGACATGAAATTTTGTTAGGATTATAGTAGGTGAGATTGTTAAGAATCTCACCTAAAATACGCGTCCCGAGAAAATCCGCGAAAAAATTCGCGCCTCGCGAAGATCCGCGAAGAAAATCGCGGATCGCAAAACGCGAATTGTGTATGTCACCTTACAAATCTTCGAATATAGAGTCAGTATGTAGAAAGATAGAGAGAGAGGAAGAGAGCAAAAGTGCTATATATATATAGGAAAAACTTGTTCGACTCCGCTTCTTCCGTTTTTTTCCCCGCTTGACGCTATTAGCAAATTTTCTTAAAATTGAAATCTTTAAAGTGAAATATCTCGAGAATTACTCGACAAATGTCTCAAATTTTTTTTTTAAATTCGTCTAAATTTTCTGGGCTACAACATAAATATAACATTTTAAAAATCGCATGTTTAGATTTCGAGATAAACTACAAAACGTGATTTTTAATCGGTTTAGAACCGATTTTTCAAAAAACTAATAGCACACAAATCGTCGTACGCGCAAGTAGATATATTAAAAAAAATTATTAAGATATCTCTTTCCAAACTAGAGATATTGCGTACTATGGACGGCCGGACGGACGGCCGGCTGGACGCGAAATTGCCGGCTTATGATTTTCGGCATCAGGGATGTTCAAAACATATACCCTGTGAATTTCAGCTCGATCAGAGCATTTTTTAGAAAATCCGAGGATTACAATAGGTGTGATTAGAAAGAATCACACCTAAAAATGAGCAGTCAAAAATTTTGGTTTTAACTGCTATTAGATTAATTCAAAAATAATTCTATTCAATGTGTTTAATCCCGGGACAGGCTGATACGGCTGGTGGATGTATTAAAAAAACCGAGGAACTTATATCTTCGTTTGCATCACCCAATATCATATAAGTACATATCTTACAGTCTTTTATGAGAAGATCTTTAAAATATGCAAACACTTTTCTTTAAGTTGCACACTTAAGGCTCTATTTATAATAGTTAAAGGAGTTCAAAGATCGTGAAAAAATGAAAGAGATTTATTTAATAGTCTACTTATTTGCTCGATGCTCACCGATTGTCGACTATAGAGACGTGAGAAAATTCCCGAAGCATCAAATGCATTTTGCCATGTTTTTAGTATATAACACTTTTTCAAAAGCATTTCAATTGCTCTGGTTAAGCTGCCACAACACGTTTTCTATCTTAAATTGAGGTGAGAAATCGATACACCCCGAAGGTATTAAAGTGAGGAGCTCCATTTAGGTGTGAAGTTGTTCAAGTGCTCCTGGAGGTGTTTGCAGACGAGATAAGAAGTGTAGTTCAATGCAAAAGAAAACCAACTCACCTATACCATTTTCACTTTCCGTTTCTTTTGTATGATCACCTATAAAATGTACGTGACGATATTTCTGCAGGTAATTTTCCTTTTTTTTTTCTCAAAAACATGAAGAAAAATTCAAACACATTTTGATCAAGTAATGCTTTAATCAATGAAATCCAACTTTTCATATTCATATCTGTTGAAAATCAGATAAAACAAACAATAAATCAAAGTATTAGATAGAGAATTTGTACAGGGTAGTGGCACTACTTTTAGTAGGGGAAAGTACTATCCCTTCAAACGTTCATGCCTTCGAATAATGTGAATTTTCTTTTAGTTTTTCTAAGAGACTTACACATTTCTATTCAATATTAATTGGCATATCATCAATTGTTGATAATTCCGTGATAATTTAGTGTAAATCTTTTACGAAAAACATAAGAAATTCACATTATTCGAAGGCATGAACGTTCGAAGGGAGAGCACTTTCCCCTACTTGCGCACTATTTATTGTTACTTTAAATAAATTGACGAATTATGGTGCTATTCCAATGAAAAATGAACTTTTTTTTTAGTTCTTTGCTGTTCTAAAGTGCTTCTACATAATCGATTTTTCTGTCAGTTGGTTCCTGTCGCACTCTTGTGGTTTTAGAACAGGGTGAGGAGTGTGGAAATAACTGAGACAGGAGACAGGAACCAATACGAAAAATGTCGATAATGCAGAAGCACTTACGAACAGTAAAGTGCTAAAAATATGTTCAGGAGAAAGGTTTTCCCTTTTCATATTTCATTGGAATAGCACCATTATGTAATCACTGATAAAAAACAGAGGTGCGATTAACTTTTTTCCTCATAATTTAACTTTTTAGGTGTAAAAATATATCAACATTTTTAATGTTAATTTTACATCTTTTTAATAGTAAAATTAACATGAAAAAGGGTAACTTTAACCCCTAATATACCTATAAACCATAATATTTACACCTATTTCGGATCAATACTGCAAGGTAAAATAAACATTTCCGGAAAGTTATTTTAAGTTTTTCGGATATCTCTCAATGATATCACACCAATTAAGAATTGTTCGGTTAGCATTGTCCTTTGTTACTCTCAAGCACCGCAATATTCCAGAAAAAAATAATAATACAATTTATTTATAGGGGTATAAAGTAGGGGTAGTGTAGTGGCACTTAAATGGCGCATTTACTCCTTAACATTATCGGAATCGTATCCGTGACCTTTTCTGCAGCAAATCGAATCGTGACCGTATATAGAGCATACGATGCATCATTCCGTGCTATATAAAATTTTCTGCATCATTTAGCTGAAACTATTCGTAATCTCACTGATGCGTTATTTTGTCGAAAAAGGATGACAAAGCCAATCAGCCTTGCGAGATGCTCAAACTCCTGAAAATTGGCTTAGAAGTTGTGTATACTATGTAGGGTAGCGATTTAACACAGAAGAAAATGCTACGTGCTCAGAAAACATTTTTCCACTTTGTCATTTCTTATGTTTGCTGCTTAAATCGATTCGCAAGTCACTTCAAAAGTTGCTCATATTTTGTGCAGATGTGATATATTAAATTTTGGATAAAAAATAAATCATCGATTCATAGACTTTATTTATTAACAAATTACAATTGAATGAAATTTAATCAATATAATTATAAATTTATTAATGAATTTAAATTTGCTCTTAGATTAAAAATAAATTTTCTAGAAATTTCTCAACTTTTAACATTTAGGGTAAGTGTGCCAAATTTCGGCATAGTTGCATATAAGCACCGAAGTCCTAAGTTTCAAATACATTATTTTTAATTCATATTGATATTTTTTGTTACTTCTTTTCGGGAGGGTTGTGTGGAACCTTGAAAACTAGTTTATCATCTTTGTTTTCTTTAAATCACTTCCTAAAATATTGAAAAATTAATAATAATATGGACATTCCTTTGGGTAGTATTCTGGCCACTTTGAGTGAAATACCGGCCACCCTTTTTCTGACCACCTTTTGTGACGCAACGGATAGAAAATTTCAAAACGTCAAACGGAACGAGTTTAATATTTAGCTTAATACGTGTATATGACCCGCAAGCCCTGAGATCTTCCGTGTAATTTGTCCTGAAGACCTGAAGAGTAGCATCTCAAATGTATGCGCAGATTCCCGTAGCAATTTGCCCTTCCTGAACTCTTCCAAGGCCTTTTCCACATCATCTTTTTCATAGAAGCGATGGTTTTTTTTATGGACATTGTAGAACTCAGAAATTGAAAAAAAAAACATAAAATGAATAAGAAATTTCGGAAAGCCAAAGATGTTGCCAGAATAGGCAACATTAACTCTCCGGAGAGACGCTCACAAAGTATATACTTTTTTACGCGAAATGCAGGATCCAGCTGAGAAATTTTACTCGAAATTTAAAGATTGATTCACTATTAACATAAACAGAAACAATCTTTAATAAGAACTAATCAATTTTCATGAAAAACACCGAAGGAAAACCTCTTGCACTTCACCACAAATCGTAAGACTGCTAGAAACACAATCGATCTGTCACATTTTTTGGAAGACTCTTTCCACACTGAGTTTTAACAACGCAATTTAAATTCAAATTGTACCTAAAATTTAACGGTCTTTGTGTTAATACATTCAAAAATGAACAAATATTTAAAACCAAAATAAATTCATTGACTATTCGAAGATTAATTCAATTCAATTCAATTCAATTCAATTTATTGATAAAGAATAGGACAATCTGTACTCTATACAATTAGCTTAGCTTCATAAAATTTAAGAAGTTTTAAATTTTAGAAAAAAAAAGAAGAAAAAAAAGGTTCATGTGGGGCACGAGGAGCGCGCGGCACCAACAAATCTAAGGATAAGCTCCCTCTTCCGCTCGCGAGGTAAATTATTCCAAAGAACGATTCCCTCAACAAATAGGGAGTCGCGGAGAATGCGACAACCTGAACTGGGCACACGGAGACACGAAGCCCTAGTTGATGATCCAGCCACCACAAGCTCCGCAAGATACCGTGGCATACCAACACATAGTAACCGTGAGATAAAGTCTACAGCACGAGTCTCCAGATAAGGAAACAGAGGAAGACCAAGGATTGAATCCACCCAAGGAGAAATATGATCAAACTTTCGGAGTCCGAAGACATACCGCAAACAAGAGTTGAATGCCCTATTCAGTCCGGCCTGTGGTTCAACGTTAGCACTGAAAAATAGTTCAGCCCCGTACGTGAAGAAAGGGACAATTAAAGCTCTAACTAATAGAAGCCTTGATTACATACATAATTTTAATTTATTTATTTTCATGACCGAAATTACACTCAAAGTGGCCGAAATTAGAAGCTGGCCGAAATTTGGCACACTTCCCCTAAATAGAAAAAAATATTAGTAACTTATTTAGTATGTATTAAAATTTTGTCTGAATGGTTTGTATAGTTTAAAATACAATTGGTTATGAACTGGTAATGAACAGGCTATGAACCGATAAGCAACTTTTATCCGAATACAAAATTATATTACCCCCCAAGCTATTTTTAACAATCTTTTAGGTGATTTATAAATCGTTTCAAATCAATTGTAAACCGGTAAATTTAAAAATAAAATACGCGGAGGAAAACATTCTGCGTATAAATTCTCTAACTCTTGAACGCTACGCTTTTTCCCCTGCAATGGACCTCTAAAATACTTTATTAGCTTAGGTATAGCATCTAAATCACAAGTTCGTGCATTTTGCAATGCATGATACGCTTTTCCATTTTTCTTTCTATGTGATTTCATCTTCAATAGGAGAATATTTCACGTATTTCACATGTGCGAAGAGGATATCTGATAGCAGAAAACACACTGATTGGATTGCTTTGAACTATGAGATTTCTTTCAACAGAAATTGCTTTTCATAAAAAAGGACTAAAGGGTTCAAACACGAATACTTCCAATGTATCTTTCATTCAACATATCAGAAGTTGCACAGGAAAAAGGCGGTATTGAAATTGCATTTCACATCAGGTATACCGTGAATGGAAAATTGGAAAATTTGCTGAAGAGATAACTTAAAAACAACCAATGTTTAGCCAACTAGGTGGCAAAATTGAAAACATTTTGCGGAAAACTTAAACTTTAAGGAGGAGGAGGGGGCTTAAGCAGGAGGCCAAAATAATAGTAGTTTTCAATTTTTTTTTGTAAAGAAGAAGGAAACAAAATAAGATTAATGAAATTTTTGATATAATATATTCAGATCAAATACAAGAATTGTTTTTCGTTTCGGGCAATATTGCTATGATGAATTTTGATTTTATCTGGAACTTTTTGAATTTAGTTTTACGTTTTTGAACATTTATGAATTTCTTATACTTTGTTTTCAATTTTTCTCTTTAAATCGGGAGCTTTTTACTGTGAAACAGGTAGAGGAAATTGGGACACCACTGAACATGGGGTAGCAAAGACCACTGATTTTTATTTTTAAGCTACTTGGACTGCGACAATCATTCATTTAGTTGACAAACATCCCTAGTATATATGAATTCATACAGGCCTTGTCTTCTGAATTAAAAGCGCAGCGTTCGGTGCTAACCCGTATTCGGAGATGTCCCAGTTTCCATTACATGCATTGCAAATTTTCACGTTTTTTTTTATTATTTTGGCCCAATCTAAAGCATCTCAACTAAAGTATGTGTCTAAAACAGAAATTTAACATTTAACAAAAAAAATATCTGTTGAAAAGTTTTTAAAAAATGCGTTTTAATTTTTAATCAAGTTTTGCTTAAAAATTCAATAAATTTTGTTAAAATTCGGCACCGCCAACATTTATTTGTGCTAAAAAATCGTAACAAAAATACGACGAAGCAGAAAACCAAAATTCCGAAAGCCAAAATCAAGAATTTTTAAAAGTATCATAGCTACTTCCACGATTGCACTCGCGTTTTTTGGAGCCAAAGGAAAATTTTCAGAATCTTGGGAAATATTCTGCACATTATCCTCCACATAATTTCATCCCTTTCAGATTCAGAACATTCGAGATCTTGGCTTTTGGGATTTTGGTTTTCGGGATTATCATCCTTTCAGGATTTTGGCTGCCTCCGAAGTGAAGCATATATCGATCATGAAGGTTAGATAGTCACACCAAAATCAAATGATTTTTTTTAGAACTATTCGTCTTTTATCTTTTATCATTTACAACATGTGTTCGATTAATAACTAGTGCAAGACATTTCGCGAAATGCCACAAAATACACAATTTTCTATGCAGTATACAGTACTGCAGTAAAACTCGTAATGCGCTTAGGCCAATAACCCCAGATCTCTATCTCAGCCTGAGAAAAAGAATATGGACAATATTCAAATTAAATTTGTCACGACTATTGACAAGAGTATTACAGACAACCACTATCATTCTCTCTCAAAGATTCTCAAACGGTAGCTGTAGTTTTGATTTTTTTTCTAATAGGACAAGTTTTATATGGTTTTATACGCGTATTACAACAGATACACTAATACAATTTTGTTCAATAATTTGATGAAAAGTGAACACGAAAACTTTCTTATTAGGGTAGAGTCAGTACTTTTTGCCATCATTAAGCTTTAGGGGCCTCGTAAGGTGTGATATTTTTGTCAGATTAAAATGAATTTTTGTGTAAAGATACTTTGATGCAATATCTATCTATATATCTAGGATATGTCTCGAGAATTTTAGAGAATCTCATTGAAATATATGCATTTTCCCCAATTATGCTTGTTTCAGTACTTTACGCCACCTGTTTTAAAACGAATTTCAATTAATTAAGAGACGTAATAATGTATTGGGATATTAGAACAGAACATATTATGAGTGTTGAAATGCTACTTATTCGTAAATGCCTTAAATTAGTTGTTTTATATTAGGTGGCAAAAAAGTTCTTCCATGGCGAAAAGGGCTGACTCTACCCTAGATGTAAATTTGTGATAATTTTCGGTAATTCAGAAACCAATCATTTTATAAAGTCAAAGTAATAATTTGCCGAATGTAAGATATTTTTTGGTAATGTCAGCTACAATAAAAATATTGATCAACTTGCAAAATATAAATAAAAAAAAATGAATTTTAGCGCTAACACAGCACCATCAGTAGTCAATTTTATTGAACTGCTATCAGATAATTCATTGCTTAAGTTTATTGAGTCTAAATGGTGCGCGGTTTGAGAACTACTGTGTATCCAGATTAAAAGTTGTCCTACATTTCAGCAAATAGCCTTATGCTCTCCATATAGTTTGGAGATAAGAATCTTGGGAATGAGAAGTCCGTCATTTGAAGAGTAAGTAATTTATTCGAAAGACGTCTGAGAATTCCATTACAAGTTCTCCTAACGTCGTTTTCATCAATTCAGTGAAAATCCTAGTTTTTGTTCTTTATCTCGCCGTTTTATGAATACGGTCTCTATTGTCTCTATCGTCCCTATTATCTAAAGTCTTGTGGAAAATATAATATTTAAATACCAACACTGAGAAAAAATATTAATGTATAAAGGGTATAAAGCTTTTATGAAACATATTGTACTTCTCTCGAAATAATCTAACAAAAATCATGCCATTTAAACTTGTTAGAAAATCATTTTTACATAATTTCTTCTTAAATTTTAAAGATTACTATTATACAAAGACAGACATAACTCTATCATTCAACAAAGGTTCACCGAAAAGGGTTTGTCAATAAGAATGCGCGAGATTGTTAAGAATCCCACCTAATATTCCATGCCTTCATCTTATAAACCCTAAATTATAATTGCTGAAAAAAACAAAATATTATACAATATGACAAAAAATGACACAATTTTTTTCAGTGAAGCATTATGCTGGTGTCAAAAGTTGTGAAAGTAACATTAACACAAGGTTTCTGTTCATAAAACTTATATTAAACTTCTTCAGTGCACCATATTCCCAAAAGCACTTTCCATGGGCTTGCAATATGTTTCCAATTTTTTTGTAATCACAGCTATTGTGATCAATAAATGGCTTGGCAGAATTTTCATAATTATAGTGAACACAAACTAACCTTGCAAACACTCCAATTTGCTTGCATTTAGGGTAAGTGTGCCAAATTCCGGCCAGCCTGCAATTCCGGCCACCTTTTTTATTCCTCGAATTTCCATGAAGTTTTAGTTTTTATATACTCTAGAGATTATACAATGCAAATGAAAAACAGAAAATGTAATTTCGACAAACGAGATGACGTGAAACAGACATTGGAAGAAATCCCGAAGAGCAAGGAACTGTGAGAATAAAGGTGGCCGAAATAGGGGACCAAAGCCATGGTTATATTTTTATTCATTTTAAAATCTACTAAGAATGATTTTAGAGAAAATAAAGACGATAAATTGTTAAGAAGTTTCCAAGCAACAACTCCTTAAGAAAAAGGAATTAAAAAATCAATTTGTATTAGAAATATTACATTTCAAATTTGAGACTTTGGCGCTTGCATGCAACTATGCCGAAATTTGGCACACTTACCCTAACCCTTTAAAAACGATTGAATCATATACGTGACCTGTAGAGAAAATAATTTTTTTCTGAGTACCTAAAGTTAATTCTTTCTAATATTTGTCCATTAGCCCAAAGTAGACGGTTATAGGAATCTAGAACGTTTTTTTGCGAATCTCCAATTGCATATGCCGTTGGTTTATTGAAATAAAATAAATAATATATATATCATTTGAATAAAAGATCAGTACCATTAATTAATTTTATGACGGCTTATAAACAATTCAAAAATTAATTTGATAAAATAATTTGAAATTCATTATATGAATGAAATGGGTTTATTTTAGCACTCTTTAAAATGGTTTTATGAATAATAATATTGAAACAACATATTAATAGGTATCAAAACGTATTTTTACTAATTGGTTATTTAAGAGCAACAAATTCAGCTTTCAATCGATTTTGCAAACATCTAGAAATTGCCTGAAAAAATCACAGCTAACATTAGCTTATCAGGGCTTATTCCAGACTTTTAAATCGCTTCTGAGATTATCACTGCATTAGGGATTTTCCTCTTCGTTATCTTTTTTTCCGTATTTCAAAACCTGCCGATGGGAAAAACTTCAAGAGGTAATATCTTACGGAAGATATTACTTTTGACGATAAAGCATTAGACCATATGCCATTGAAATAGGTATTCCTAATGGAATTTTTGCTTTTTATACTGAGATGAATCGACAATTTAAAAATAAGAAGGGTGTAAATACTCGAATTCGGAGTGATTTATTAAAATACCAATCTAGTTGTTATTTTCAGTACATAAAGCAATTTCAATGCAAAAAATCCAACATCAATCTAAAAATTAAATTAAAAGTTCAACAACAAATATTGTAGCACACGGTTGATATAATTCTTCAAATACCACAAAATATCTAAAGTTATATAACACAAAACAGAGTTCCGTAGAAGACATTATTGAATTAAGCAAATGAAAGTCAAAGTACGTAGTGTGAATTCTGCAAATGATTTTATGAGAATGCATTTAAAGGAAACTTTCTAAATTTTCTGACTCTCCGCAATTGCAGAACCATTCCAATTAGGATAGATTAAGATACTCTGGAACATTTCCCGAGGCTTAAATACTGACAAAAGATTCAATTTAAACATATTTCTTTTCTCGAGGACATATGAAATTTGCTGTTTGGTGCAGATTCTTTAAATATAGCTTGACAATTCAAGAAAACTTTGAAAGTGCAGAAAACAGAAAACTACTTCTGGAACAAGTTAAGGGATTACGTGGGTCGAGCATTAAGAAAAAACAGCATATTTCCTTGACATCGTTTTTCAATAAAATAAACAAAAATTCAATTCGAGTTCTTAAGCACATAAAATAACATTTTAGGGGAATGTAGGCATGGTTCGCACAGAGTGAACCTTCAAATGATGCTAATTTTCTCCTTGTTTGCAAAGAGCTGACTTACCATTTCTCATCTCGTTTCATGAGCTTAATAATTAACTATCTTATGGCTAAGAAATGACGAACTAGCTCTTTCCTAACAAAGAGAAAATTTTGCGTTGTTTGAACGTTCACTCTGTGCGAACCATGCCAACATTCCCTTAGCTATATTTTCTAAAATTTTTATTGCAACTTTTTAAAAATTCAGCCGTGAGGTCTGATCAAGGGGGAAATATTAGGGTCAGAAGTGGTGTACAGGAGAAAATGAAGTGCTTGGAAGTCTTTGGAAGTGGAAGTGCCCAAATATAGTTTTTTTGTCTAATTACGTATTTTTCAGACTATGTTACTTTCAGTTAAGATCTTTAATTCAGGCGGCAAACTGAAAAGGTTTGTTGAAATTTTTAAGTTCGATTATGACAATAAATGGAGCAAATACACACAAAGGAGAATGGTCAAAACTATATGGGCGCTGGTCCCGGAATCGCCACAAACGAGAGTAGGCGCATTTTGTAGGTACTGATATAAGATTGAAAAATTGCCGGGACCCAGGACGATAAACGCTGGGAGTCCTTGTAAAAATGCCTTTATCCTTTCGATAAATCGCTGTTTTGACAACGAATTACGCAAGAACGGCTAAAGTGATCTTGATGAAATTCGGTATAGGGTCACTGTATGACTTAAAGTTTTTGTCCATGCATATCACCCCCTCCCCCCACCCTCCATTCTGATAGCCTCCATACAAAATGGGGGCGCTTTACCTTATAACTCCTTTCTAAGAGGAGGTAGAAAGCTGAAATTCGACAAGGGAACAAAGCTTAGGGAAGACTTTTAAACCATGTATAATATCTCCCTCCTCTGTCCCCCTTTCTGGTAGCCCTCATATAAAATGAGAGCATTTCACTTTATAACTCCTTTCTGACAAAAGATAGGAAGTTGAAATACAGCATGGGAACAAGGCTTAAAGAAGACTTTTTAACCATACTGACCAAACTCTTCCTCCATCACCCCTTCTGGTAGCCCCCATACAAAATAAGACTATTTTACCTTATAACTCCTTTCTAAGAGGAGGCAGAAAGCTGTAATTCGACTAGATGTCTATAAATGCATATAAAATCTAGAAAATTATTGTTAACTTTATTAGTTATTCATTTTTTTTCATTCTTTTACAAACCAACTACTTCTTCTCAGAAAGGAGGTCAAAATGCTCTCATTTTGTATAGGATTACTAGAAGGGATGGTGGAAGGGCGGGTTAACATGCATGGTTGAAAAGTCTTCCATAAGTTTTGTTCCCTTGTTGAATATCAGCTTTCTACATCGTCTTAGAAAGGAGTTATAAGGTAAAGTGCCCCCATTTTGTATAAGGCCTACCAGAACGGAGGGTGGAGGGAGGGGGTGGTATTCATAAATAAAAAGTTTAAAACATACAGTGACCCTATACCGAATTTCATCAAGATCACTTTAGCAGTTCTTGTATAATTCGTAGTCATAACAACGATTTTTCGCAAGGACTTTTTTTTAACCTTATATTAGTATCTTCAAAATGCGCCTACTCTAATGTTTGTATGAAGATGGACCAGCGCCCATATACTTTTGATCATTCTTCATCATTGTAAAAAATAGTTTTTATGCTCTAGAACTGTTCCTCCATGGTTTAGAACATTGATCCCAGAACAAAAGTTGTTACCTATACTAATGTCTATCCAATGACATAAGTCCCGTTCGTGGCGATTCCGGGACCGGATTTGACCATTCTCCTTTATAATAACTTAATTGTGTTGTAATTTTTCCGAGGAAATACTCAGCTAAATAATACTTTTCCTTAAAGTGCGAAGGCCTCTTCCATACAAATTGTGGAAGTGCCTGGAAGTGGTATACACTTTTTCACCCAAATATCTCCCCCTTGGGTCTGATTTTTGGAGACAGTTTTTGGAAAATTACATAGTTTTCAGTGCACAAGATTTCTCTCAGAGTGTATTCATCTGACATCAAAAAACTAAATATTTTCTGTTAGCTGATAAGCTAAACTCGTACTTGAACGGTAGATTTTTTTTTTTTATCTTGATCAACGCTTATTTTACAATACAAAACGTGGTGTAAAATATGCCGAAATTTGTATTTTTTGCATAAAATTCTGCCAAAAATCCTAATTACTTTAAAAAAAAATATACCGTTCAAGTATAAGTTTAACTCATTAGCTAACAGTAAATATTTAGTTTTATTTTGATTTCTGATGATTTTCTGCGAAATATCTCGGAAAATTATTCCTCAACGATAGAATTTTTAAGATTTTTAAATGAAAATTTCAGAAAATATAGTTTAAATGTTGTACTTTTGTTGGCTTAAGAACTTAAATTAAAATAAAAATTTTTATGTCGAAAAAAAAATAGAGAAAATATGGTATTTTCCAATCTTTTTGACCTACATAACCCCTTAAAACAAAAATTGTATAAAGAGGAATTTATCACTTGTTAAACGAGCACTTATTTGCCCACATTTCACAAAAGCACTTTTTTTATAAAACAAGTAATTCCATCAAAGAATTAAAAATTTTAACTTTCTATAAAAGTTGAGATATCAGGTCTTTTCATCAAAAAGGAAAAAGGACCTTTCCGCCAAAATTTGATTTTAAAACGATTCTTTCTGTTTAGTCTCTGGTTATATCCTGATAGTTTTGTATCAAAATCCCATTCGAAAGTGGCCTTGAGTCATCGTTGCATCAAAACTAAAAATTAATACAAAAAAAGCTTTTAACAGTTTGATCAACATGACATGTTTTGAGCTATTTGAGAGTTTCAAAGTAATTAATCGATTAAGATTTTCTTAATTTTTAAAGTATCAATTTTTTTAAGTCTCTTAATTGAAAAGTAACAAGCTTCACAGTAACGAAGCTTGCAATTAATTTTCAAGTTGATCAGGTCGGAAGGACCCTTTCTCGGATCCTTTGAACTTCTAAAGACGGAAATTTATGTAGCAAATTTGGAATGGATGAAACGTGCATTAGCATTTAGTTCAGAATAGGAAATCTTTAAATTTCATAATAAATACACTTTATTGTGAGAATTTGCGAACTTTTAGTTCAATATCAATTATAGTTTTGGATAAAGAATCGTCCATCACAGCAAGTGACATTCAAATCACCTAGTCTTCTCTGGAGTGGAGATGGAAAAAAATTCCTGGCTTCACCCAGGATGGAATCATCAATAAAAACAAATCCATAGACATTTGACGCTGGCTCAATCAACGATTGTCCCTAAAACTCTCAACCCTGGGAGTAATCGATTAATGTGAACAATGTAATTGATTTAAGTCGTGTAAGTCAAACAGAGGTTGTGACCTCTATAGCGCTACTACTGGTAAAAATAAAAGGATCAAATTGATCCAAATTTGATGCTTTTGCAA
This sequence comes from Phlebotomus papatasi, assembly GCF_024763615.1. NCBI lineage: Eukaryota > Metazoa > Arthropoda > Insecta > Diptera > Psychodidae > Phlebotomus > Phlebotomus papatasi. Next base: position 39,179,798 of record NC_077223.1, read on the forward strand.
AGGATGGATCAATTTTCGAACTTTGAATGCACATTTATCATAATAGCATGTTAATTTGACCCATCCATTGCAAAACGATCAAATTTGGATCAATTTGGTCATTTTACTTTTACCAGTGTCAGTCAGCGGTTATTAGAGCACTCGTATCGATAACGAAAAGTCCTGAGTTCGATCCTGAGTGGAGATGAGAATTTTTAATATGACCACTCTGGAGAAGACGAAGTGATTTGAGTGTTACTGATTTTTGCTATTCTCTATACTTCAATATTTTACTAAAATTTTCTTATCTTAGAATTGAAGGGTTAATCTTTCACAGGGGCATGACATTTCCTATGTTTCCCATTTCTAGTGCGCCGAAAAAACTTTTGAGTTTATTAGCTGTTTTCTGTCATTGTAGAATGAATTAGAAACATATATATTTATATAATTCTAATTTTCCATTTTTTATGCGTTTTTGGCAAATTTTATATTTTTCATAAAACCTTATTAATCCGACAGATAAGACTATTTCAACCTTAAGCTATTACCTATAACAAGTTTATCAAGTTCCACATTGAAATTAGACCAATAAAACCGTGTTTGGATTGAAATTGGAATACATAGAGAATTTTGTACGAGTTGTGTTTTATGGCTGATTTAAAACGAGTGACAGTTGTATTCGTTTTACTACTGATCCAATTTTTAAAGTTTCTATTCAAGTTTTTATATCCTTCCCGGTACCATTCTGTAGAAACCTCACATCATAATAATATATTAATTCTATCAGGGTATGACATTCGCTATATTTTTCATATGTTTTACAAACCAGCTGTAAAATTTTTGCATTTATTTACTGGTGCTTGTTTCTTCGTGGTAAATCAATGAAATGCAAAACATAAACCAAAAGCTGAGATAAAAATTAAAATTTCATTAAAATTAAATAAACAGTGCGAAAGTAAACAATTTTAAAAGTATAACGTGGGGAGAGTTAACCAGCAGAAAAAAATAAAGGAATATGGCCTGCTTTTGAACAAAAAGTGTGTTTAAAAATTAAGTTAATTTACAAATTTTACCACCCACAAAAATTGTTTCATCTAAACCAAAATATATTTGCAGAAATGTTAACCCCTTTTAAATTTTTGTGACGAATAGTAGCCAATTAAAGCGAAAAATTATACTCTTCCGTTCCCAAAAAAGTCGTACTTTTGCTAGTACATTTCGATGGCTCAGAATAAGACTCGAACAACTCGCAAATGGCCGATTTTACAGGAGAGCGATTTGATGCTAAAATTTTGCATGCTAAGTACAGAGTTTTTACGATTTAAAAACCCTAAATTTTTGAGAATAATTTGCTTAAAGGTTAAATATTCAAGGGGAAGGTAGAGGATATCAAGAAGTATCCAAAAATCGAAACGGACTAATTTTGTAAAAATTCAAGTTGTTCGAATCTTATTTAGAGCCACCGATTTTGTATAAAAAATGTACAACTTTTTCCGGAAAATAATGATGTAAAGTTCATTTTCATTTTTCTTTGTCGTAACACCCGGGAATTATGGACTAGGCTCTCAATTTTTGGATAATTTTGAGGATTATAGATAGTCATTTAGGGTAAGACGAGGTAATTTGGAATCATGTATAATTTTGAACTGTGAGATTTCCTAATAGTTTTAGATGACACAAAGAAAAAAAACATAACGAAGAAGTACATTGTATTTCTTCGTGGTTTTCTGAGGAAATAGTGAGAAAATCTCAAAATTTCAAAATAGACATAATTGCGAATTACCCCATCTTACCCTAATAGTTAATATAATAGAATTTATGCTTTAGAGAAAAATGACAAAAATCAATATCCCAAACCAGTTGAAAAACAGGCCGCACTCTCCCATACAAAAATGTTGCAGTTTTAGAGATAGGGGAGACTGGGGCAAAATTTGTCAAAACGAAAATTTCAATATTCACTTTTTTCTAAAATAAAAGAGACTGAGGCTTCTTAAACTTGCAAAGTTTCAATGGATTCGAGGAATTATTATGTAAAATAAAATAAATAATGAAATTTTGAGCCCTATTTTTGAAATATTTGGCTTAGAGAAAATATCAATACTGATTAGCTCAATTTAAGCACATTTCTCGTTAAGATAGAGAAAAATTACCTTCGACAAAGTTGTAGAGGAATAAATTTCCTATAAAAATATGTCTATTTGATATTTTTAAAGTTCGCGAGAGTAAAACGTCACAAATTATCCGAAGACTAACAAAATTTGCCCCAGCAATTTTGAGAATCTCCACAAAATCGACTTTTAGAAAATGATTCGAAAATCACATTTCTTTCGAGATAGAGGAAAATAGTCTTCTGCAATGTTATAGAGCAGTAAATTTCCTATAAGAATATGCTCATTATAAAACGTTTAAGTTTTCTCAGAGCTCGTGAAAGAATTAAATATGCGTTTTGACAAGTTTTGCCCCAGTCTCCCCTACTATCAACCTCTAGAATTTCATGTTACTATCTCAGCTAAAAGAATTAACAAGTGGCATAGTATCCATCTATCCCTCTTGAAAATCATAAGACGAACTTTAGAACAAAGTTTCTAACACAAACAAATATGATTGGTAATTTATCAACATTATACTGGTGATTGCACTATTCCCCATATTTGTTCTATCCCATATAAATAAAATGTTTTCAACACAATTAGCTATCACAAGCGAAGAACTCTAGATTTTATTTTATTTGTTGTTTGAACCTCTGTAAAAATAGTTCGTGATTTTGACGGGATGCACTAAAAGTACACTCCGCACTAAATGCTTTACTAGGGGATTACATGGGTCAAAAAGACTGAAAAATAGCATATTTTCTCCAACTTTTAGCATAATAAATTTTTATTTTTATTTAAATTATTAACCATATAAATGTACAACATTTAAAACTATATTTTCAGAAATTTTGACTTCAAAACCTTAAAAATTCATCCATTGAGAACTAGTTTTCCGAGACCTTTCTGGAAAAACTTACTTTGTCGTGGACAAGATTTCTCAGAATATACACATCTTAAATCTAAAAACTAAATGTTTTCTGTTAGCTGATGAGTTAAACTCATACTTGAACCAGATTAGTTTTGCTTACCAATAGAACCTTGCTAGCCAAGCTTTCATTCTTACCACTTTCTTTTAATGTACAGTTGATTTTGGTAATATTTCAGGCCTGTATTCCTTCTGTAACCAATTAACTATCAAGTTTTGGAGCAGACATCATGGGGTTAAAATCAGAGATACTTACAATGCGGTTATCAACCCTCAGAGTCGAACCCCTGGGTCTACCAGTAGCTTTTACCGAATGTACCGTGTCTCATTATAAGAAAATTTTACAATTTTCCAACATTTTTCTTACCGAACCTATTTTTTTACTTAATAAAATTGATTTTTTACTTACCGAGTTAATTTTTCACTATCCGGTTTTACCAAAATACTCACCAACAATGTTTTAGCCTTAAAAAATCTACACTGAGAGAAATCCGAAAATGTTAAAATAACATTCCGGAAAGGTTAATTACACCCTGCAGTATTGATCCAAAACCGGTGTAAATGTTACCCTTTTTCGGTGTATTGGGGTTTAAAGTTACCCTTTTCATGTTAATTCTACACTTAAAAGGGTGTAAAATTAACACACAGTTAATCACACCCTCTTTTTTCTCAGTGTAAGGTTCATGTTTTCCTACACTGCCATTTTATAATGTAGCTCGAGCACTACGAAAGAGATTATTCCTCACATATGTACAATTTCTTTCTTTCTTTTGTTCTGTCCTATACATTTAAAATGTACCATCAAATGGATAAAGTATTAATTTTTAGCTTAGGTTTTCCTAATATCTCAGATATTATTTTCTGAAAGGGAAGCTCTTTAACTCACAAAATCTCTATTTTAAATAAAATATTTTCTCGTCTTTGATGTTTGCGCGGACAAAAGAACACAAAAGCAAATGGGAAATTTGAGAGAATTGAAATGTGTCTATTGGACTAAAATACTTTAGTCTCCATGTTTTACAACGTGATTCAATTTTTGGATTATCCACCACAAGCTTCATTATGTATTCATGTGTTACAGTCATTACAGTTATAATAGTATGATAGACAAGTGGATAAGTACAGGCTCCACTTGGTTGTTCTTTCATTAGGGTTTATTTGGTCAACAATTTAGTTTACGTTAGAAAATTAATGAATGAAAATTTGTTTCATAACAGCAATTTGGACTAATATACATGTAGAGAATAGTGGGGTAATTTAACAAACAACAAGTTTAACAACAAGCGAAATTAATAAGTTTCCAAATTTTGGCTGTTCGGAAATTTGACTCAATTGTGGGGATTTCTGCTTTTGGAATTTTAACACTTTCGGAATTTTGGTGTTCGGGATTTGGACAAGGACCCCAAAATTCTAACCTAAAATGAATTTCAGTTTATTTAGAATTTGTTTCGCATTTAGGGACGTTCATCCATTCTGTCATTTAGATAAAAATCGTCTTACCCAAAATAGACCAGTGAGATAAAAGGATTATTATTCCTATTTTTATCCATTTAATTGCATTCTTGATATGTCGAGCAAACTTACGGGTCTTTTACGAATTTATGCAAAGCGCTACGATTAGTCAAACATTAAAAATTTGCATTGTACAAATTAGTAGTACTCGACTTGAAAGTTATGGCAAAACGAAAATAAAGAGCTTTTAATTTTAACCTGAAAACATCTGAGATATTAATTATTTAAATTGGACTGTTTTCAGTACAGTTTAAGGTATTCTGATAAAAATTTATTATTTTACTGATAAAATTTAATTTTTTACTGTTTATTTGCTTTTTGGCTTAAAATAATGCGCAGTAGAAAAATAGTTTGAGAAATGTTTGAACACGTGAATGCAATGTTTTTCCTATGAGCTGGAATGCTTGACAAAATTATCAAATTATCCATAAAATTAACATAAAGCTTTTTTCTTGAGTAATATAGCATCTAATGTCACGAGCTCGAAAGCATTCCACATGGCTGGAACATCTAGCCACTCCACAATGTTCAATGTAAATTTAATAGAAAAAAAAATTTGGAATAGTTCGGTCAGTTATGCCCTAGACACACTTACGACTTAAGCCGAGAGGCGACTTAGGGGAAAATGATGGAAAAGTTATACTTAATGAGGATTTAAACACGGATTATGACCTGGGTTTGACTTTATTAACTTTTTACTTCCCACACGCTTTTTTTCATACACTTTTTAATAAATCCAAGTCCAGATTATAATACGTGTTTAAATTCTCATCAAGAAAAAAATAATTGAAATAATTGATTTTGTTTCTAATCCCGAGAAAAGTCATGTCTCCACATGAATAATCCCCCTCCATATCCACTTCAAATAGAAAGAAAAGATTCTAAGATATTATGTTTTCGTGAAATACTGTGAGTGATAAATTTAAGTGGGGTGAGAGTTGCCAAAAAAAAATTCTGCTGAATATTCAATTTCTTCAAATGGTGTAAATGTAAATTTCATTGTGTGGAAGATTCCCAAACACCATCCTACACATTGTGATCTTGAAATACTTGAGTTTCCTGATAAATTTCCCTAGTACGTGACTCACATTCCAGCATTTCCATCGAATATATCAAATTTAATCAACTGCCCAATTTTGCATAATAAATTCACATTTACACTTCCCTCTCAATTGGGTCTATACTTATTCATTCATGCTAACAATAGTTCGTGTAAGTTTTTTGAAGCTTTCAGTAATTTTAAAGATGGAAAAATTGAAAATAAACACTTATGGTGCTGGCACAATTTTTCAATTTAGTAAAATTCTATCGATTGAAATTTTCCCTCCTACTCTTTCAGAGTAAAATCAAATATAACTGTCTCTTTCTGTAAGATGAAAATTGAAATTTCGATTTCATTTTAAATTTCAATTTCAATTTTCATTTGACAGAAAGATATAAACATTATCTGATTTTACTTTAAAAGAGTAACATGTAAACCTTCAATCGATTGAATTTCACTAAATTGAAAAGGTATGCCAGCGCCTTTTATTTTTTCTAAGTTAGGGGTATGTTGGCATGGTTCGCACAGAGTGAATCTTCAAACAAAGCAAATTTTCTCTTTTTTTTGTAATTTTGTCTTGTAAAATAAGTGGTAATCAAGATAAGAAAAATTCTACTGTTCAAGTACGAGTTTGGCTTAATAACTAACAGGAAATATTTAGTTTTTTGATGTCAGATGAATACACTCTGAAAGAAATCTTGTGCACGCAAAACTAAGTAATTTTCCAAAAACTGTCTCCAAAAATCAGATCACACGGCTGAATTTTTAAAATGTTGCAATAAAAATTTTAGAACATATAGTTAGAGGAATGTTTGCATGGTTCGCACAGAGTGAACGTTCAAACAACGCAAAATTTTCTCTTTGTTTGCAAAGAGCTAGTTCGACATTTCTTAGCCATAAAAAAGTTAATTAAGCTAATGAAACAAGATGAGAAATGGTAGGTCAGCTCTTTGCAAACAAAGAGAAAATTTGCATCGTTTGAAGGTTCACTCTATGCGAACCATGCCTTCCCGTAAATTAGATTTCTTTTGGGATTAATTCTCATCCGATTTAGTCAATTTTACTTTTCACTTGAAATCGGTAAAGTACTAGTAACTGGTCTACTAATAATACTCACAAAGGATAGGGAATTACCTGTAACCTAAATTGGGACATTTGGGACAGGTCACGTGCTAGAGCACCAATATTCTTAGATTTCATTTCAGTAGTGTTATTTGAACCTTAGAATTTGCTTTAGGGGAATGTAGGCATTATTCGCACACAGTGAACCTTTAAACGAAGTCAATTTTCTCTTTATTCGAAAAGAGCTGGTTTACCATTTTTCATATAATTTCATGAGGTTATAATATTTATCTATCTTATGGGCAAGAAATGACGAACTAAATCCTTGCAATTACAGAGAAAATTCGCATTGTTTGAAGGTTCACTATGTGCGAACCATGCCTACATTTCCCTATGGGCTTTCTTTTCTCTTAAATAATTTTTAATACATGTGAAAATGTATATAAAATATTGATTTGTGTGCTTTTTAAGACACAAATTTTTTCATAGCTTTTGCCCTTTCAGAAAGTCTTACGAGGTCTTTCTGACAGCATGTTGTTCGAAGAGTCTATACACTTTTATGTACTATACGCATTCCTCTCGTTCAGTAATAACCTTCCCGATTTTAGAGCTTTCTCCGGTTGAGGTTTTTCCTTTACCAATTCGAAGGTATGTCAGAGAGAACTTACCTAAAAACCCATTGGAAGTTCGAACGTTTAAACCGACAAGTTACACAAAAATGAGCAAGTTCATAAAAAGAGCATATTTTTGAATAAAAGTGCAATTAAGACGTTCTGCCATCCTGAATTTCCACAAAACTACACAAAAATTCGCTTTTTGCAGCAAACTATTGTTGACAATGTTGCGATTGAAGTGTCAAGAATATCGAAATTTGAAATGGCAGAACAATCAGCGCTAAAGCGGTGGGCAAGGCGGTGGGTATGAACTTGCAATTGAGGCTTCCGGTAGATTTTCGAATAAGTTTGGCTTGGCTTTGTCTCTTCGAAAGCTTATTACTGAACGGAGCCATTGTAAACTTATAGCAAATTAAAAACAAAATTATAAGGGAAGAGCACCCCGGATCGGAATGCTAAGAGACTTGCTCGATATTTAGTTGAAAATATAAGTCTCAAAATACTATATGGTATTTTTATGTATGCTAATCGGTATATTATTGATCCATTTAACTATATCTGTGCAATTGAATTTCAAATTTTTACAATAAATTAATAAAAAAAATAGGTGTAACTGCAACTATGTACTCTGTACCTTGGATCGTCACCAACTTAGGGCAGAATCACATTGACAATAAAATGCTAGCCGTAGCCTCACCGTATTTCGTTAATTTACGTATTTTTGTTGCAATTCTTACGCAAATTCTCAATTATCGTATTACCTTATCCCATACTCGGTGGCACTAGGTGAAAATAATATAAGAAAATTGAAGAAATAAAACGAAAATTCGATAAACTGTAAGCAACAAAAACTGTAAGAGAAATTATTCATACAGTTTTTTTTGCTCACCGTTCATCGCATTTTCGTTTTATTTCTTCAATTTTCTTACATTATTTTCACCTAGTGACACCGAGTATGAGATAAGGTAATACGGTAATCAAGAATTTGCGTAAGAATTGCAATGAAAATACGTAAATTAACGAAATACGGTGAGCATTTTACTGTCAATGTGATTCTGCCCTTAATCAGTTGTCTCACGGACAAATGGTTTTATAAATTAAATCTGAGCTAATACACTGAATTCTTGTGAAACTTATATGGTAAAAAGTAGATAATAATAATTAAATATTCATTTGAATTGGTGCAACAATATAATAATAAACTGACGATCCGAGAAACACTGCCGATCACTGGTGCTCTTCCCTTATATGGAGCTTTAAGCAATATAATTAAACAAGTGTCCCAAATTCCAAGCTGTCCCGAATTAAATACAGTTCCTCTATGTGTTCAACATGAAAAATTTCGAATATCGATTCTTGTTCAGTCTCAGTCTTATATTCATATGTTCTGATTGAATTATGCTAGGGTAAAGTATGTTGGAATAAATAAATAAACATCAGCAAGGATATTTCCACCCCATTTAAGGGGTCAATTCATCTGCTTTATTTATGGGCCAAAGAAGCTCATGGTAGTATGTTTTCTCTATTGAAAATCTGCATAAAAAAAGAATGATAATACTTAGATATCACTTAAGTTACAGCACTTGCATAAACTTTTAATCTTACACTCTGAAAACTTGACTGCTCTTATTCGGAAAAATATACTGAGGCTGGACTATAAGATTTATGATGATGAATGACTTGGAATATTCTTGAGAATATTTCCATAAAATCATATTTTCTTCTAGATACATCATACAGAAGAAAGCCTTATAAAAAATATTTTTCTACTCAATTATGTTAGTCAAGTAGAAGGACTTTTTTTTAATTAGGTTTATCAAACTTGAAACTTCTCATTCATTAAGACTTTTGCTCTAAAGGGAGGATCAGAAAGAGCGTGCCAATTTATATCATGTCAATAGCAAGTGGAGGAAGAAAAAGTTTTAGAAACTGTGCGTTTTATGATTATTGATATGATTATATGATCTGAACTCACTGTATTATTAAAAACTCAGAATTGGTAAGTAAAGAAGCGTGAGTCTTTCTTTCACGATTTGCATTAAAACATCATAAACATTTGTGAAACAATTTTGCAATATTTCTTGATATGGAAAATTTGGTAAAAATATTTTGGAATAAAACATTGAGGGCGTTCACACCGCAGGCGCAGCCCTGAATTGAATGAGATTGAATGGTTCAAAAATCGGATTTTGGGACAATTCAACCTCAATCTTCGGTGTCGTCAAATGGACTCATTGAGGCTGTTGACAATGAGAAATGATTATAGTAATGTTTAGAGATCATTTTCGTGTATCGAAAAATTTCCACCTAAAATATATCTAAACAAGTCCAAATATCAAATACCATTAACGCTATACTTTACTTCTCGACTTAATTATGGCATTAAAATAATACAGCTCGTCGAGATAAACTAAAAAAATTCAAAACCAATTATTCTATAATTTTCTATTATCCTTTTCTAGTCATCAATACGTTGCTGAAAGTTCCATGATACATTTTAATCCTGGAACCTAGCAGATAACATTTTGGGATGTATATACATATGGTTGTTTCACTTAATTTTCATCACTGAAAATTTATATTAAAGCTGAATATTCAAAATAAACTCTCAAAGTTCTTATTCATATAAGATACGCTTTTATACATAGTGTTTTCTAAGATGGAACTGATAAAACAATAATTCATTTAATTACATCCTCACGGAGTATTCCCCAAACGACACTTCTAACGACAGCAAGTCCCTCCTAAGTTTCGTCTTTTGGGGTAAACAAAATTACAATGGCTGATGAATTTTTCTCTATCACCAGCTAATCTCAAATTGTGACATTTAGTGAGACATTGAAACAAATTGCTGGCCATTTTGGTGGTAAAGAATAAATAAAGGCAGAATTGTATCTCCGACAATATTACATGAATATTGGGACACGCAAATATCCGACAAAGCGGTATCATAGGGCTGGAACAAATCCCCAAAAGCTCTCCATTTCCCAATTTATTATCTATATATCCCATGCCCATTCTACGACATCGTCAAAAATGTGATTGACTGAAAAGTATCAGGGGGTGTTGTAACAATAAGAAAACTTTTTGATGTTGAGAGCTATGAAAAGACAGATTTAAATAAAAAAAGATAAATCTACATACACCCATCAGTGGACATGAGAATATTTGGGACACAATTTTGTATTTTGACTTTGAGACATTATTCCAAAGAATCTATACAATAATTTGTCTTTGTTAAGAAATCTCGGCGCAAATTTAGAAAAGGCTGGAGAAGAGAATAAGAGACAAAGTGGACCGTATGGGCGTTCCTCAATTAGGGGAAACTGGGGCACCATGGAATACGGGGTAACCCCGAACACTGTGATTTTTTAATTAGATACAGGTATTTTACTATAGATATTATAGAGATGGATGTCTATTTAAGAAATGATTGTCATAGTCCAAGTAGTTTTAGAATGAAATCAGTGTACGGTACTACCCCATGTTCGATGGTGTTCCAGTTTTCCCTTTACTGAAGATTTTTGTTATATTTTATTCTATGCTTTCGACCACTTTTTACCCAGTGTGATCATTTTTAATGAAAGAAATTCTGAAGGGAAAACTCAGTAGAAAATCTTAAAACGTACAATTGACTCGTGTAAAGAATTATTACGATGTTTATCAAAACCGTCTGGGAATAAGAAATATAACAAATTTTCAATATTTCTTATTTTTCAGATGTCATGCTCCTATTCTTGCGATCTTTGATATTTAAGAATGATAATGGTCAAACGTGGTAAGTGTTTGAAGTTTCGATCTGTCTCATCTAGGGAGACACAAAATATTAAAAATTTAGGTTCATAAAATTTTGCTTCATATTTCCTTATTTACTAAATGTTGATTCACTGGGAAACTTGTGAGCTGTAAGAACTTCCAGCTTTCATGAACAGGGTCTCAGTTCCAACTAGCTTATCTATTCTTATCACTGGTTTTGTATTTATTGATTTTTAACAGTTTTTAACCAATTTATAAATCATTACAAAACGGACAAAACATGTTCAAAATATTTAGTCTGATAAAATTCTAAATTAAATTTCGGATTTAAAATCCATTACTCGGTTTCTTAGCACGGGTTGGCCTCAGCACCTTGTGAAGCTCGTAGTTCGTTGTTCCTAGAACTTCAGCCAGGTCTTCGTATTTCTATATGTTCGGTTGCGCTATTCAGGACAAAAAGTAGAGAAATTCGATTGTCTAGAGCTAGGGACAGAAAATGAATATGGATCTTTTTGGGAAGTAAATAGTTTCTCCTGGCTACCAAATTTTATTTTTTACGAACCAAATTTGACTTTTCACTGACCAAATTTAATTTTTTCCGATTTTTTTAAAAGTTTTTCACTGACCATATTTAATTTTTAATTGACCAAATTTGATTTTTTACTGACCAAATTTGACTTTTTACCGACCAAATTTAATTTTTTACTGACCATATTTTATTTTTTACTGACCGAATTAGATTTTTTATTGACCAATATTTTATTTTTTACTGACCAATTTGAATTTTTTACTGACCAAAAAGATTTTGCCGTTTCTCCATTTGCACCCTGGTGCCATTCGGAACAGAGGAGAAGAAAAACTGTGTTTCTCCGCAGTTAAGGATCCTGAGCATTAGTCTTATACAACGCCGATTCTGGAAAACAATAAGTACCCTCCTTTACATATCAATAGTCCCTTAAAGATGTTTGGTAATTAAACCAGTTTACATGTGCCCTAAAAAGAACATTTCTTTTTGGGTACTGTGGGTAATATCTATAGGTCAGAGGCGTGCAAGAGCCATTGAAACCGAATAAACGTCAAATGAAACATGTACGTAAATGGTCAAAACCAGAGCAAACTTATTTTGACGTTTATTCGGTTTCAACGATTCTTGCACACCTCTGATCTAGGTTTTCCATGCAAGAAAAATTGAGAAAGAATATGAAAATATTTAAGAGGGAAATCTTCTGCACTTTTTATCTGGGATGAAGTCGCGTAGATGGAAGTGGTAAGGACAGATTGGGAGAGAGCATTATGCAGAGAAAAATAAAGACCATCCGAAGACCAGTGAAAAAAAAAGAAATTCTTAGATAGAGCTAACTTTTGTACAGAAAACATGTTGTCTTATCTTCTTTTGGTATAAATCGAATCTAAATAAATTTATTGATTTTTTATTGGTTTATAGTCGATTTGAACTGCTTATTTCAAGAACCTTGACTTGGCAAGAATTAATCTAAACTTTTCGCAATCAGTTAAGAATCCTTTTCCAAAGGCTTTTTTAGCTTTTAGAATTTGCAGTCAAACACTTATCGTAATGAAATATATTATAATTGCAACGATTGTATTGAGTAAACTCTCTCGTTGACCTCAAGTAAATCTGTATTTTAAGTGCCTTAAAGGTATCACACACCTTTAAAGCACTTTGGATTAATGTTCAAACATTGAAAGTCTACAATTTTGCACGTGTCCATGTCAGTAATACCTCAATTTCCTATGCAATTAAATTAGAAATTCATAAATTTTCCCATTTATAAATGAGCTGTCGTCTATCGTTGTGCTAATATTATAAACACGAGTACAAGGTGAAAGTCCCGATTGTTTTTTAACACATTTCACTTTTAGTCTTTCACGTCCCAAAATTAAATTGAGTTTGCAGAAAATTTCAATCCATTTAATTTCCCACAAAATGTCTCAAGGGAAATCTTCTTGATATTTTTGGGGTGAATTATAAAATAAAATCAGGTATATAAGAGTGATGATAAATGTTAGATGAATTAGATGAATTAGGGTTTCGTATTTTTTGTGATAAAAAAGTGTATTTTAAATTTATTTGTTACTTTTGAATATATTAATACTGAAAAACCAATGTCAGCCCTATTCCTGTACAGAGAGATGAGCATTGAGGCCTCTACACAATAGGGAGCAATTTTCGTCGCAAATTGTTTTTTAAAGGAAATTGATTGCAATACTGTAGGGAAAAATGTCATAATTTTATCAAGAATAAATTTTAACAACAATTTCTCCCACGTAGAAGAGGCATTGAAGCGTGTAACTCTCAATAGTTCAGTATCAGTATAAAGTTTTTTTTATAAAATGTAGCCGTAGTAGGGCAGGAAACATGAAACATCTTTGAGGGTTTATTAAACTTTGAGGGTTTATTCAAATTATTTTTAATTTCAGTAGAATTACACAAGCTATGAAGGAAAAAATACCAGATGGATGGTTAATTCAAAGCTTTTATCCCCTCTTTTTTTCTGACTTTTCCAGACTTTCAGAAGATTATGGTATTTAGGATATTTCTTTAAGAAAATTATCCATTCAGGAGGTAATTATGCCACTTACCTTTTTAGCTGTGTGCTCTAAAAATAATTACCTGGATGACGAAATGAGTCAAATTTTCCATCTTTCCGCCAAGTCTCTTTGAATCCCTATCAACTTCTTTCCCAGCGGCAAAACCACTTCAACACGAAAGCTCTACCAAAATTGAATTAATTGATGCCGAACGAAATGTAAATTTAACTTTAGGGCACAAATGCTCCGTCAATTTGCGTCTAACTTTCCCCGATTTTATTCACAAGTGGAAAAACAATGGCTAAGGAAATTTCGCGAAATGCTCGAGCTCATATTACTTCGATCAGTCTTCGAATTATTGGTTCTATGGCATATTATTTATAATTTGTATTTAGCTGTTTGTTTTAAACTAGTGATAAGCCTAGATCAGCTTACTGTAGGGCAGATTTTTAATGTGAGACAACTCGGTATGCATTCAAATTCTATTAAGAGTTATCAAACGTTATTCAGTAAATTTAAGTCAAATTCGTGAAATAATGTAAGTTCGCATATTTTCTTGATTCCTTATAGTTCGAGACAGGGATTTAAGTAGTTGAGTTTTTATTTATCTCAAGCTTTAATGCCGAGCTATAATTTACTAAATTTTAACCCTAATTTGCAGGGCCGTAGTTAAACTAGAAAAAAATCTCATAAAATTTTGTAAAATAAATATTTTCACATGAAAAAGTATCAAGAAAGACTATCAAAATGTGCGGAAACCCCTACCGCCATGGGAATTTTTGTAAAATCTTTTTATTTTTAACAAGAGCACTTTTGAACTATGAAACAAAAAAATCTTTTTTATAAGTTACAGCATGAGTAAGTTGTGGTTTCTAACACCTACGGTCGTCTTTTAGAGTTGATGACCAATCATTAGAGTAGAACGGTTGAAAAGCTCTTTCACAGGTTGTATTATGCCAAATATTTATAGAATGAACTTATTTACTTCCTTTCAGTTTTATGCTCAACGCACAATAACTTTTGTTTAGTAAACATGTTTTTGGCATTTCAATGAGAGTGAGCGAGATCTAGATCTAGTCATCTCGCTCTCTCACATAGGAAATTTTGAAAACATGTTTACAAACAAAACTTACTGTGCGCTAGGCATTATGTTCAAATTTAAACAATTTATATACAAAATATAATAATAAATAATATTATTGAACAAATAATCCCATTGAGCAACTATTTACACAAATAGTTTGATTATTGTTTAGCTAAAATTTTTCACTATCTCTTTTTTTAATTTTCTCAGGAAGAAACTCGAATAACACTGACCAATCGACTATGAAAAAATGTTTCTATAACGAGAGAAAAGACAATTATACCCGATTGAATTATACCCGTTTCAATTTGAAAGAATAAGTGATAAAATTTCAACGATCAAAAAGACATGGATTAGCCTTACTATTTAGTTAGTAGAGACAATAAAGGAGTGAAAAGGAGTAGGGTCAATCCGTGTTCATCCTTACAATCCAAAGTGACCGAATTTCCAAATGGATAAAATTTCAATTGATTCATTTCATTCAATGGAAAACGCGTACGGGTGCTATTACATTTTAAATTGAAGTTTGCACACAATTAGGTTCTCTCTTCCTATTTCTTCAGTAATTTGAAATGTATTAGTATGTGGCTATCATCAGATTTAAAATATCCAAAAAAGTTGAGATTGTAAAAAAACATTCAGCTAAATATCCATCATACTTATATAGTACTAGACATGAAGCTCAGGTTCATTTTATGAAAATTGATGAAACATAAATCTACGTGAAGCTCTACTATAAAAGAGATAATGGAAAATTAAATTAAAGTTTACATTATAAATATGTATATGTACACATAATGATCCCCTATCAATAATTTTAATAACTCGTATATTAACACATTAACATTATAATTATAAACTGATGATTTACATAGTTGCTCTCATTGAAACATATGTTTTAATATTTTAATGTATACTCCAGTAAAGCAGCCGGATATATAATAAAGAAGGGAAAAGCCTAGATCAGTTTTTTCAGGTAAGATTCCTAATGAGAGCCAACTGACAGAAAGATGATAGTTAGGGTTGAGTCTTACTTACACTGAGAGAAGTCCGAAAAAGTTAAAATAACATTCCGGAAAAGTTAATTTTACCCTGCATTATTGATCCGAAATCCCTTTTTAGCATTAGTATTAGTATTAGTAGCCCTTTTTAGGTGTATTATGGGTTAAAGTTACCTTTTTTCATGTTAAATTTACCCTCAAAAAGGTGTAAAATTAACATTAAAAATGTTGATATATTTTTACACCCGAAAAGTGTTAAATTTATGACGAAAAAAAGTTAATCGCAGCCTCTTTTTTTCTCAGTGTATGGACGTTATACACTTATGAACAGCCTGAAAAAATCTTCAGTTCTTACCTAAAACAAATTGCGAAAAGTCGTAAAATTATCAGTTTATAATGTGATTAACACTTTTGTGATTTTTCGATATTGGTTTTAGATAAGAACATACAATTTTTGCAAGCTGTCCATTAGTGACGATTCCAACCTTAAATTGTAGAGCATTCATCACTTAAAATGAGCTACATACATTGCAGTATCATTGAGAACGAGCAATAATACTGTAGAAAAATTCCATCTCTACGCACAATGTTACTTTGAATTGGAAACAGGATGAGAAAAATTTAATTGAGTGGGGACTTATAAATGGAATTGAATTTTTTCGCCTCTGAAAACAGCAGCTCCTTTTACAATTAGAAACCTGCGGACATCTTCCCAAACAAAAAACGTATCAAAGAAGCAATGGGGGAGTATAGATAAAACGATACCATTGGCAAGATGGCCAAAAAAAAATCCAGACATCGAGAAATGTCAATTACAAAAAAATTATAAATATTTTCCTGTTCCATCTTCATTTATTCTAATTTGTTTTTTTTTTATACTTCAGTTTGTTTTACTGTGTATAACATTCATTAATAATATTACTGTAACTATATCTATACTGTACAAGTTCGTTGAATTTTTTTTTCAAAAATGAAAACTTACTTTGAATCTTGAAAAGCTTTAACCTTTTGTAAATGATTAAATGTACACAGTATCTGTACTAGGTTAATCCTTTTCTTTTTAAGTGATCCCTAGATATTACCTTCACTGACAGAGTATATAATAGCTTAGGACGAAGAAAAGAAGTGCCAATTACATCTAATTGGCATTTCGTGCGCTAAGGAAAGAGACTCTAAGAACTGTGGACCTTGAGGATGGGTGGCAATTTTTTCTATCTAGAATAGCACTACAGAATGTCTAAAAAAGCAGGTATGGAAATACTGACAGCAAAATGTAATGTGTATAAAGATCCAACTAAAATTATCTACTCCGAAAGGGTTTAGATGAGATAGCTAAATAGATAATTTATTCATCACAATATTTTAGAAGTACAAATTAATAAAGATGCAAGGGTGTGCGTAGTGTTTTCATAGTGTTAAGAATTAAGAGATTGTTAAAAATCTCACTTAATATGTAATTCATCATTCGAGTACCTGGCTTTCTTTGAAAAAATCGAAGTAATCCCAAGGTAAGGTTTTTCAGAAGTAGACTCACGTATTATTTGAAGGTTTCAATGCTGATGTAGGTGCTGTCTGAAACATAAGGAGGAATGGGGATCCTGATCATAACGAGAATGAGCTTAATGTTATAAAAATAAAGGTATTTGTCAAATTATAAATACCTCTTTCTTCGACAGGACTCAGAACATTCATTCCTGGATGTTCAATATTGAATGTTCAATATTTAATGAATTAGTTCAGTGATTCAAATATTCTACGTAGTGGTACAGGTTCTACATGATGTCCCTGATTTTTACTTAAGACGCACATAACTCGCCATAAAAAAAATTGAAAATTATCAAAACGCCAACCTAATAACATTCAACCCACGAAGATGTATTCCATCGTTTTAATCTAGAGGTTGGTCACGAAATTTAAGGCGGCGATAGCCGTAAGATAATGGGGGGTTAGATTAAATTAGAATAAATTATATAATGGGGCCAGCCAGTAGCGTCTACCTAACACTGAGAGAAATCTGAGAGCGTTAAAATAACATTCCGGAAATGTTAATTTTACCCTGCAGCATTGATCCAAAATCGGTGTAAATATTACCCTTTTTTGGTGTATTAGGGGTTAAACTTACCCTTTTCATGTTAATTTTACCCTTAGAAAGGTGTAAAATTAACATTAAAAAATGTTGATATATTTCTACACTTAAAAAGTGTTAAAGTTATGAGGAGAAAAAGTTAATCGTATCCCCGTTTTTTTCTCAGTATACCTTAAGCTCTTATCTTCGCTCCAGGCTCAGCTTCAGCAGTAATTACTCCGCCATTTTCGTGCACCAAGTCCTTGATATAGCTTACTAGTTGCATCTAGGACATCTACAGGTCTTCCATCTAAGCCCATAAAATCGGTCTTCGCTTTTGTTACCGCGAAGCGATCCGCCGCCTCGTTATCCGTAACACACCGTATTGCGCAGGGACTCAGCAAGAAGGCCTCACAATTATTTTATGTTGTAAAAAATTAACAAAATTTTGCTATTCTTTTAGGGCAGAATCACATTACATTGACAGTAAAATGCTCACCGGTATTTCGTTAATTTGCGTATTTTAATTGCAATTCTTACGCAAATTTTGCATTTCCGTATTACCTTATGTCACACTCGGTGGCACTTAATTGAAAATAATATGTAATTATATAAGAAAATTGAAGAAATAAAACGAAAATTCGATAAACGATGAGCAAAAAAAAACTGTAAGAGAAATTAATCGTACAGTTCTTTTTTGCTCACTGCTTATCGAATTTTCGTTTAATTTTTTCAATTTTCTTATATTATTTTCACCTAGTGCCACCAAGTATGAGATAAGGTAATACGGTAATGGAAAATTTGCGTAAGAATTGCTAAGAAAATGCGTAAATTAACGAAATTCGGTGAGGCTACGGCTAGCATTTTACTGTCAATGTAATTCTGCCCTTAGTCATTTTAACACACGATATCCCTCAATTGCCTGATGCTGCTACTTAATTAAACAAACAAACAAACATTTTCAAGCTATTTAGTTCTAGGAGACGCAAACTTGAAGTACCCAGGATCCGGGTAAGTTTTTCACAGTTTTTGAACCACTGAAGCATTCAATTCAATTTATTTAATTTAAAATAGGACAAACTGTCCTCTGTACAAAAGTGGCCCTATACAAAAAATAAGGTAAATTAGGAGCCTGCAGAGGCAACATGATTCAGGATAAGCCCCCTCTTTCGCTCTCTGGGCAAAGTGTTCCAGAGTATGACACCCTCTACAAAAATGGAGTTACGAAAATTACGACTCCCTGAACTAGGCACACGGAGACACGAAGACCTGTAGGATGATCCAGCAACCACAAGCTCTGCGAGGTACCGCGGCTTACCAGTGGAAAGAAGCCTGGAGATGAAATCCACCACACGGGTATCGAGATAACCGGGCAGTGGAAGACCGAGAATAGAGTCGATAAATGCAGAAATATGATCATATTTACGAAGTCCGAAGACATACCGCAAACATGAGTTAAATGCCAGTCTCAGACGATTTAGAGCGTCATGTTGTGTTCGAAAGAACAGTTCACACCCATAGGTGAAGAAGGGCACAATCAGCGCCCTAACCAGTAGCAATCTAGTGTTTTGGGGCGTAAAGGATTGAAAGCGCCGCAATGTACGCAAGGTAAGAAAAACCTTCCGACAGATCTCTGCAAGCATCACCACTTGAAAAAGATGCAGACGATACAGACGCTCGATTTTTAGCCTCATAATAAATATAATAAATTAAAATTAAAATTGAACTATTGTGCTGGCCTTGCTCCGAGATCGACGCTTTTTGAAAATTACTCACAAAGCTTTTGTGAGTAATTGATAAGTTATCTGACACTGGACATCATTTTCCCATCGGAGCTGTGATCTTTTAAAATGAAAAAGGAACTATCCTTATCAAGGATTAATTCCTACTTTTCGCTTGTGATCGAGTGCCGGAAAATGTTACAAACGGCTTAACTTTTTTCATTCAAACTCTTAAAAATACAAAACTACAACATTTAAACTATGCTTTTTTTGATAGGGTTTGATGTTCGAAGTTTTAAAAAAGCTTACCTTGCAGTTGTCACGTTTACTCAGAGTAAATTCATTAGAAGTCAAAAAATGAAAAAAAATCTATTAAACGACAAGTTAAACAAGGACTTAAACTGAGAATTTCAGCAAAAAGAAATTAAATTTTCATTTTTGGGGGAATTTTAAGTAAAAAAAATTATTGATTATTAAAATAAATTGTGATTAATCAAACATAAAATAAGAAATGATATGAGTTTAACTCATCTGATATCAGAAAATATGTTGTTTTTTTGACTTCAGACGAATTTATTCTAAGTAATCTTGACAATTACAAAATGAGCTTTTTTTAAAGTTCTCCGGAAAACAAGGCTGAATTTTTAATATTTTTAAAAGAAAATTTTAGAAAGTGTAGTTTAAATATTGTACTTTCATATGCTTAAGGACATATTGAGCTTGAATTAAAATATATATTTTTTATTATTTTGGAAAAAAATATAGAAATATGTTGTTTTTTTTTATCTTCCTGATCCACGTCACCCCTTAGGCAAAATTAGAGTATAAATAACAAATATTTGAAAGTTCGAAATTGAATTAAATTAAATGTTATTGTGTATAGTTAAAGTGATAACATAACACTTGGGAAAAGAGTTCACTTGCTCTATTGTTAGTTCAAAAGTTTCATACCCATTTCAATTCAAATGGTCTGTTAGCTAGGAGGAAAAACCATATTTAACTGAGAATAACTTTTCTTAATGTTTAATGAGAATGGATTCATTGTGCGCTTTTATTCTTTAAACACAAAAGTACTCCTTCTCTCCTCTCAAGCTCAAAGTGTCCTCTGTGGGAAAATTTTCATTATTCCCTACGCATGAAAACTCACTCTTGTATTGTATGGGGAGAAAACAATGGAAAGTAAGTGAACAAAAGCATCTCCTATAAGAAAATTTTCACCAAACAGAGCAAGAACTCATATAGGAATTTTAAGGAATTCACTCGTTAACGCAGAAAAGCTCTACATGTGAGATCAGTTTAAATTAAAGTGTGAGGGAATATGTGAGAAAGACGCTCCGGCTCATTGTCTTCATGATTTCCCAAGCCAAAAAGAAGGAATTTCAATCTCTTTTGCACAAAACAATGCCATGGTAATTGACGATTTTAGCAAACATCACTATAATTCCATTACCCAACATTCAACCAGACATTTGTGATATAAGAATAGTTTAATTCCATTAGAAGTAAACCCTCTCATATCCAGAACGGATTTTCCTTAATTCTGTAAATTTTGTAGAAGAATAATTAATTAGTGTTGAAGTCGTTTGAATTAATTTTGCAATTTACATTTTGAGAGGGATTATTTCTAATTAGGAGGAATTTATTCATAAGTGCTCCATAATCGAAATGGATAGCGATTTTGGAATATCTACCATATTCACATTGCATCTTGCCCCCATTTAAATACTATTGGAAAAATTCAACAAGGTATATTCGTAATTCGATGTATTAAAAAAATATTGACTTTTTAAATGTAAAAAACTAAAAGATTTGAAAATTACAAAAAGATAACAGTAAATAAACGTATTTACTTTACTTTTCAGTGAATATTCTTACTACGCAATGTTCTGTTCACTGATCTGAGAATGATTCTTAATCCTTGTTCTGAGGATCCTCTCTGTAAGAGTTTTAATAAAGCAAACTGCTTATGAAATGCCCTTTAATCTCTTCAATTTTGCTAAGTACTTCCTCACAATAAATTGTCAGAGAACCATTCTTAATACACTGAATATTAGACGCCCTCGGAGGCAACCTTATCTCCTTCTGGACCATTCATTCTCAATGAATTTACCACATTTAATAAGGATATTTCTGAGGCAGATGATTTCCCAAAAAGCATAAAACCATAATTTATGCAAACAGACTTCCACTCTGAGAAATTATTCAATTGGAATTGAGTACTTTTGCTGGATGGGAATTTCTTTTTGAATTGAAATGAGAGATTTTTTTTTTGAACACTCATGCCATAAAATTCCACTCAATTCATCTTCAAACTTCAATTGCTACTTGCCTAAAAAAATATTTTTTCTTCCTTCGTGAAATTTCAATTCAAAATTCAAAAGAGATGGAGGAAATTATGAGCCTCCAGGTGAGAAAATTCATCGACATTTCCATCATTTTTTTCTATAAACGCAATATTTGTCCGTGAAAAAAATTACAATCCGCCGATTTTTATCGTTGGTTTTAAAAGGTGAATTTGGGATGTTTTTCGAAGAGAACAATTCGAGCATTCCATTGGCAATATATTCCCTTTGTAACATACCTTCAATGGCGTTTTACTCTGAATTTAATTACAAATAGCTTTTTCTCGCTGAGTCAAAATGAAAGGAAAATTAAAAAAAAAATAGTAGGGGAGACCGGGGCAGATTTGGCCACGTATAGTATTAGATAGTGGTATCTTATAGTTTGCCTGCGAAGGAATATTGGGCAAACTACTCTTTATTCTAAATATCGTCAGTTAAATCAGCATTTATCGTAACTTCATTTTTTCGATTTTGGGATATATACATATTTGGAATAAGCGTAATTTTGTTTATTAAACGCACTCGGGAAAAAGAAACTTTTATAAGCCCAATAAAAATTATTTTAAACAAAAATAATCGTAAGCGCCCTTAATTAAGAAAAATTTATCAGAATTTGTCGTAACTTCCATTTTTGGGGAAGTTACGACAAATTTCCATACAAAATTTTTAGTAATCAGCATTTGTCGTAACTTTTTTTGCTTTTTTGCGTGGCTTGTAATTTGCAGCAAAAATATAATATTTCTCAATAAAACGTTCACAAACTTTTCCAAATATCCAAAGACAGTACGAATAATGCAACATTAAATCATTTTAATTCAATATTTGCGAGAATAAAGTGAGAAAAAATCCCTACCCATCTGTCATTAATTCAAAACAAAACAAGCGACGTGGCGTATAAAATTTGTTCGATAAAAGTTACGAAATAAAAGCTTTTAATGACAGATATAACAGTTTATTTGACTAATTTAGTCAAATCAAGACGCTTATTATCACTAGAATAATTCAAATTGATATAATGCATTTTAGACAATTGTCGAATTTTCTAAGATTTCCATACATTGGAAGTTACTGCTTTATAAACGATGGAACTTACGACAAAATATTATTGTGTTTCTCCTAACATATTTCTCAATATTTCAGCTTTTAAATCATTTTATAAAGATTTTCTCGACTTGACTTACAGTTTATTAGTACCACTTTTATTATTTTGACTCAAAAGTATTGCATTCGGGGCTCATTTTTAAGAAAAATAAAGCTGAACTGAAAATTTAGTCTCCTGAAAAGTTGTCAAAAGGAAGCTACGACAAATGCTGATTTAACTGACGATATGTACTTCCCTTCCTATTCATTGAAATATTTATCAGCCTCATACAAACATTTTTTGTACAAATTACGCAATGAAAAATTTTATTTGGTGGATAATCTAGCCCGGTCTCCCCTATTGTTAATTCAATTGGATTTGGAACGAAAATGAAACATCAGTTCATCAGTTGGTCAATTTGTCGAAAGTTGAAAGATTTTTCTGGTAAATTCCCGATTTGTCACAACAATAATAATAATTATTTTATTGATGTTCACTGCTGAGTTTAAATAATATATCAATATAAGGACTAAGGGAAGAGCATCAGTGATCGGCAGTGTTCCTCAGATCGTCATGTCATTACCTTATTGTTGCCCCAATCCAAATAAATTTTTAAAAATTATTAGCTACTTTTTACCATTTGACTCTCACAAGAATGCAGTGTATTAGCTCAGATTTAATTTATAAAATCAATTTTCCGTGAGACACCTGATTAAATTCGTGGCGATCCGAGGCACAGAGTACATAGTTGCAGTTATACCTATTTTTTATTAATTTATTGTAAAAATTTAAAATTCAATTGCACAGATATAGTTAAATGGATCAATAATATACCGATTAGCATGCACAAAAATACCAAATAGTATTTTGAGACTTATATTTTCAACTAAACATCGAGCAAGTCTCTTAACATTCCGATCCGGGGTGCTCTTCCCTTATAAAACTTTTCAAAACATATGTAAGTAGAAAAATAATTTAAATAGAAATTAAAAAGTGTACCATTTTGTGAAGTGCTCGAACTCGTACTAATATTAGGTGAGATTCTTAACAATCTCACCTACTATAATCCTAACAAAATTTCATGTCGTCCGATCGACCTCAAATTTGGCCAAAATGTGTTTCAGCACTTCCTGATCACGAATATATACGTGGCTAATTTACGTTCCCGGCCGGCCGGCCGGCCGGCCGCTCTTTGGAGCTTAATAGCTCCTAAACTAAAAAAGATATCGACTTGCGGTTTTCGGCAAAGGTTATATATCGGGTGAAAATTGCAACTTGGTGCATTGACCCCCCACCCCCCACCCCTCCTTCCGCCATTTTGAAGACCCCCCTTTTTTTGTTTTCTCAATAGCTCCGCCCCTATGGCATCGAGCGGGCTCAAATTTTAGTATGTTATAGCTGGGCCTTAGAGCTTTCCATCAATACCAAACTTAAGGTCCCCTGACCCCCCAGACCCGAGCTATAAGGGTCCAAAAAAAATTTCTTAAAATGGCCATAACTCCGGTTCTAATTGTCAGAATTTAAAAAGTGAAGGCTTTTTGGAAAGCTCTCGTGAAATGCCACTTCCCCTTCTAACATCGCAAGTTCATAAAACCACCGCTAGGGGCGCTATTATTAAAAAGAAAATTTTTAAATCTTATAAGTTAAATAACTCAAAAATTCCATTGTGCATCGGGCTGAAATTTTAGTATGTTGTAGCCGTTGATTATACCTATCAAACAAAACAAACCTTAAGTCGATCCATAACCCCTGACCCGAGCTATAAGGGGTCAAAGTTCGAACATTGACCGGCCTCTATCTCCGGTTCTAATTAACATAGCGACCTAAATTTTACCTTTTTGGTTTCGTCTCGATGAGCACTTTCAGATGGAAGTTCAAAAAGTCACCACAGGTGGCGCTGTGATAGCGTCAAAATTCATAGAAATTCAAAGTCACTTTTCTCAAAAACGGCATTGTGCAAGTTAATGAAATTTTAGTATGTTGTAGTCCAGTCTAGGACGTTTCCAAAATGGTGCGTATGCGCGCTGTGGTTTCAATAGAACCGGAGATATGAGGGGTCAAAGTTCACAAAATTCAAAAAATCATATCTCCGGTTCTATGTGACCGATTTTGATGAATGAGGGCTTAAACGAAAGATCTCACCAAATGCTACAACTTTCTAGAACATTTGAACTTTGTGGGACCAACACCAGGGGCGCCACAGTCGAAAAACCAATTTCAATATCACATAACCTCAATTATCTCGACTGTCGCTGAACCGATTTTGATGATTACTTCAACATAATTGTAGAGCACATTTGTCTCTACATTTCGTCCATACATCATTTTCCACTCAGACTACGCTATCACTTCGATTTTGCCGTTTAAGTGTGAAAAAATTGATTTTTCCCATAATAACGCTTTGAAATCACTCAGATGCCAATTTGACTGCCTCTACTCCACCAAGACACTTAAAATAGGGTTTTAAATGGAAAGTCCCACAAAATACAACAATTCCTTGATATAGTTGAAGTTCAACAAATGACTACTTGGGGAACTCTGGATGAAAAAACGAGTTAAGAAACAAAAAACCTCGATTATCTTGACTTCTGAGTAATCGATGAGATCATGTTCTATGGGAAAATTATAGAGAACATTCTGGTCTACATTTCACCCATATATTACTTTTGTGCCAGTTCATCCAAATCCTTGATATTTTGGTTTAAATACAAAATTTGTATAATTTCACGAATTTGATTCAAGATAACTGAATGGCGTCTCCCAACTTCAGCTCCAAATCGAATTTGCATGCACTCCGAGTTAGCTCACGTTAAGAATCTCACCTACATAAGCCGGTTAGGATTATCTGTCCCTTTTAGTAATACTTTTGCATAATTTGCCGTTTGCGGGTCACAATCGATTAACCGGTTTATAAATCAATCATAAGTTTTCCTAAGATAACTTAGGAGTATATCTAAGAATATTAAAAATGGTTTAGAAAAAATGAAATAAAAATCGGATAAAAAATACTTATATGTGCAAACCCGGTTTATTATCGCTTCATAGCCGATTGAAACCGATTTATTCTTACCAGAACATCCAAAACCTTTCAAACGACGTGAATCATGACCCCAACCGATTGTGAATTGTACTCTATTAAGTCCCTCTTAACCTTTAAAACCCTTTTGACGGACAAAATGTCTGCCTAGGCAACATATCCTAAAATTTTAAAAAAAAATCGCACAGCGGATTTTCGGGCAATCCCAAAAACATGGTTTTGGAGGAAAAGGGAAGAGGTATTCGGCTAATCGTATCGGGATATTAAATTAAAATATAATCATGCTTGTTTTAGGGTAAGTGTGCCAAATTCCGGCCAGCTTGCAATTTCGGCCACCTTTTTTCTTCCTCGAATTTCCATGAATTTTTAGTTTTTACATACTCTAGAGATTATACAATGCAAAAGAATAACAAAAAATGTAGCTTTGACAAACGAGATGACATGAAAAAGACATTTGAAGAATTCTTGAAGGGTAAGGAACTATGAGAACGAAGGTGGCCGAAATAGGGCACCAAAGCTATATGTACATTATTATTCATTTTAAAATGTATTAAGAATGATTTTAGAGTAAATAAAGACGATGAACTGTCTACAAGGTTCTAAGGAACACTCCTTAAGTAGAAGGAATGAAAAAAATCAATTTCTATTAAACATATTACATTTCAAACATGAGACTTTGGCGCTTGCATGCAACTATGCCGAAATTTGGCACACTTACCTTATATGTCGTATGGTTGTTGTATCCCGTGTTGGAAGAATCTGCAAAGTCCGTTTATAGACCGCCTATAGCGTCTTCTCCGTAGTGTGGATACTTCTTCCATGTTTCTGGAGTTTTGGGCAGGGGCGGTGCAATTTTATTACGTTTTATCACAGTGAAAATCTCCTTTTTTCTACACATTCAGATTTTTGCACCGAACGGGACTAGAACTCATAACTGTCAGAGTCGTGTCAGAGATCTCATCCGCCCAAGACCCAACGGTCTTGCCTATTGCGCCAGTGAGATCTCCTTGTTCGACGTTAACGATTAGATCGACTTACTGGAGAATCCCCCGAAAGTCCTAAGTCTCTATCTATCACCTTTTGGCTTCTGAATCTGACGACGGACAGCCTAACAAACAATATAACGGAATTTCTCAGAAATCTGCTATATACTGCTCTTCCCAGGGAGCTCGAGCAGTAAAATGTGAGCACCACAAGCTTATTTTAAATTATTCATTATTTCGAAAAGTTTCAAGTTTTTTTAAAAGTATTTAATTCTTCGACTTCATTTAGCAGGATTTCTTACAAAACTATTTTAAGATATAAAGGCCTCTACACATTGGGAGCAATTTTTGTCAAAAATTGCATTTTTGACAGAATTTTGACGTTTCTGCCTACAGCACTGCAGCCAATTTGCTTCAAAAAAGCAATTTTTGACGAAAATTGTGCTCAATGTGTAGACACCTTAATAGATATAACTCGAATGAAAATAATTAAACAATAGGGGAGATTGGGACAAAATTTGTCACGGATGGTATTAGACATTGGGATGTTATAGTTTGCCTTGCAAGGAATATTGAGGAAACCGTAATTTTATCGAAGTAAACACCTCCCTTCTTCCTGTTCTTTGAAATATTTATAAACATGATACTAACATTTTTTTTGTAAATTACGTAATGAAAAATTTCATTCGCTTAAAATTAAGACTCATTTTTCGTAACTCAAATATATTTTCTTCTCACCAACAAATTGCTCTTTTTCTAAACATCTAAAATCTTAATTTGATCATTAAATCTTCCAGTTCATTTAATCAATTAAACTTCTATATTCAGCAATTAGACCAATACTTTGCAATTAATTGCTTTCAAAGGAAAATATTCTCTGACAGAAGGGCAGAATGGCTATTATTTATTTATCACATCGCTTTTTTCTCAAAAAATGCAATTGAGCGGAAAAAGTATCTCATTTATAAAGCGGTGATTTTAAGAAATCACGACTGAAAAGGTTCAACTCAATCAAACATTGACAGAACATTTGACGAGAAATATCTGGAGGTATATTTCATCGAGAACATTTCCCATGAATTATTCAGGTGTATAAATCTCATATCATCCAACTAGTTGACGGGTAGAACTTACCCAAGTAGAGAGAAATCTTGCAAAAAAAAACTTCATCTTGGTAAATCATATTTTATGACAAGGAAAGTTTTTGAGAATCCACAGAAAGAGTAACTATAAAATGGGAAAACGTATTCAATTTACAATTTTCACGGTACTTCTTATTCTGAAAAAAAAAAAATGACATAACGTGCCTTTAAATGCACATTAGATTGATTCATTTCTTCTATTCGAAAAGTTTTAAAAGCTCTAAAAGGGATATTGTAAAAATCGATAAAGGCTTGAAAGCAAACACTACACAGCTTATGCTTGAATTTCTTGCTAAAGACAACCATAGTCCTATAGTAGAAGATATTTATTGATAAAATTATACTACTTATCATACAGTCTAGTATGCAATTTAATTTATAATTTTTATTATTTAAGACATGAAAATAAAGAATAATAAAAAGAAGTAGAGTATTCTTCTAATTAGCAAGACTTCAGAAATTAAAATGAAACCGAGGTTTCTCAATATGTGTTTTATCGTTGTTCTTCACTTTGTAAATAAAGTTTTACTTACAGTTCTGCTGGAAGGGATGAAACTTTTGACCAAGAACTGAAATAGATAGTATTTAGTGATGAAGCAAAGTGCTGGAGAATGCAAAAATAAATTTCTAGAATCAGTGAAAAGCTCAAGGATTTCCTTTGTGTGAGTACCTGTTGAACTTTTTCCTTTGATTTCTGCTGACCACGGATGAGTTCCATGAAAAAAAGTTCTTCCACAAAAGGAAGAGAATTTAATCCCACATTTTTTGGTAAATCTCACAAAAGAAAACATCAATTTGATAACAATCATCAATTAAACAATTTATCAATTAAAAAATACGTGAAGTAATTCGGTGTCGTAGGGTGGAGTCATCAGTTATGGGCGTTATACATTTATGAACAGCGTACAAAAATCTTAAGTTCCTACTTGAAACAGATTTTGAAAAAATCAAAAATTGTTAATCACATCAAAAACTAATAATTTTGTAATTTTTAGAAATTTGTTTCAAGTAAGAACTTCAGATTTTTGGACGCTGTTCATAAGTGTATAACGTCCCTAAGTGGTGACTCCACCCTAGGTGCTTAGTACGTTCATCATCGCCTGAGAAGTCGGGGTCATGAAGAATTATTGTAGGGAAAGCCGGGTGTGTTGAGACAAGGTTGATTTTTCTTTGATTAAACCAATGGAACTAAAGAATGCATACACTAAATTTTATTGCCTATGATCCGAACTCTTTCAAAATTGATCAAAAGTAAATAGGTCCTTGAGATTTCACTTTTTCTCTGTATATTATATCGATTATAAATATTCAAAATTTTGCTATCTCATTATCTTACCCCAATCCGCAAAAAATTACTCTGACTCAAAAATGACTGGTTAATAAATGGTCAAAAAAATTACTCCTAATTGGAATCTTAAAAATTAGTCGTATTCGCGTCGAATTTTGGTCACAGCATTACTCAAGATTGAATTAGTAATATTATCGTTATTTTACGGTTCTAAAATTTACTCTACCATGCAGTAACAAAAGCGACTCCAAATGACGGTATTTTTCCGTACAAAATATGACGCGCCAAAAACAATGCATTTGGCGTCCTTCTCTAGCACATAGGAACGAAATTGACATACACACTTTGAATGAAAACGTTTAGTGCACTTCACAACTTTGTATTGCATTACCACTGTAGACGATATTTTCTCAACAATTCTTCACATTTTCCATCGTTTTCTACTACGTTCTATGTAAATTTCTCTAATTTTTCCCTAGTTCACTACACACATTTGCGAAGATTTTTGCCGTTCCTATTGCTGAATGAGCCATCCGACATGTCGAAAATTTTCCCACTGGATGGCAACAACACAAAAAAATCTTTTAAAATTTTCACTAAATAGGTCTTTTCGACACAAAATTTTAATAACAGGACACTCCAGAGACTGGAGCAAACTCCTAAATCACAAAATTTCATTTTGCAAAAAAAATGTTTGTGTGTTTATCATGCAAAAAATTGCCTAATTTTCACTTTACTTCTGTCGGCACTGTACTTTTTTGAATCACAACACACATCTCTACTGAAGGAGCTTTTCCTCCCAATGTACACTATTATATTGTTGAGAAAACACGCGAAAATATCAATTACTTTGCGAATTCACAGCTCTGAATAGTTCTATTTGCCATTTGACAAGTGAAATTTCCCCTCAGATATATCCAGTGAGGAGAAGAATTTTTATTAGTACACTGGAAGTCGGCTTCATATTTTAGTCGTAGGCGGGTAATCTCAGAGTTATTATGACGCCAAATGACTTCCGTAATTACCGTCATATTATTCCCCACTTTCCGTCATTCGACTCTCTGCCGACCGTAATAGGACCCGTTTTTGGAATCCAGAATACATACATCCAACGGTAATCTTACTCCAAATTGCTATTTGGGACATAGGTAATACTTTGGGGAAATATTTTCATAAAAGTTACTAAGATTAGGTAGTGTTTATCATTGTTTATTTCAACCTTTTAAATACCAAAACTACATGCATTAATGTCTTTTGGAATTTCCGGGTAGGTAACACGCAGACCACTTGACCACTTAAATAAGAGTGACAACAATATTTTGCAAAATTGGTATATCAACCGTGATTTTCTGGAGCCCAACGATATAGAAAAATATGTTAAATCAACCTTAAATGAAGTGATATGACAGTTGAAAAGCATCCGGAAGACTGCCAAGTCTTCCGCATAGTGAATGGTTTTGAAAAAACGACTCTGGGAAGAAAGCCAAAAGAATTTAGAGTGTAACTCATGGATGAGATTGTTTCCGAGAATGTACTTGACCCAAAGTTGAAGTTCTTTTTGCCAGAGCAATCAAATTATGTCAGAAAAAATGCGATCTTAAAATATCCTTTCTTGTCCCATCATACCCTAAATTGAGGATATTAGGTACAAACCAAGCCTCTGGTAGCTGGCAACTTGACTTTTTTTTAATAAAGCTATTTGAAGCCAACTAATAAATTGATCTCGGGCTCAGCTTACAGTGCTCTGAGTGAAAATGTATATAAACTTTAAACAGAAATCTAGTATATTTATCCCTCCACATAGTACCTGATCTAATACGAAGGAACTTTTCACTTTTAAGATTATTTCGTGTAACGTTCGCAAGAGCAAAAAAATCCCATATAAATTTGAGTGGAAGTAAATATCAGAAGGCGATTTCAACTCCGGTGGTCACTTGACAAGGGTTTGAGACAAAACAACACATTAAGTTATCTTACATACCTTCTTTAGCTCTATCAAATATTTTTAATACAGTCAATAACTGGGTATAATGGGTCATATAAAATTCTACCACCAGGTCATTGGCTCTTTGGAATAGCGCCTAAAAGTAAAAATACAAAAACATGTCCTAAGCATCCCCGGTGTCCCGTATTCTATTTGAGGAAAAATCATTTTATGTGAAAAGTAACTTAAAATATTTTATTCGAGTGCTCTTTCCGTAACCTCAATTCCAAGGTTACGATCTCATGCCAAATTAACTTCACGATTTCTTTTATTAACCCTCGGTGTAATTACCGCAGACATCAGTGATTTGCACTCACAGAGGGTGACTGCACCACTACTTTTCGTAATTCTAATTTTATCACTTATGACCGTAGAACATTATAAAAATTTATGTCCATTTTTGAAGCAAATTTTCTACCCTTTAAGAAAAACTGTCAAATATGGACATAAGTTTCTCTAGTGTATTGGGGCCATTAAGGATGGTCCATCGACAATAAGGGCATTTAAGGATGATCTAAAGAACTCCATAAGTGCCCTTATGGTCTATACTGTAGATGTAGACCGTCCTTAAATGCTAGAATTAAAGGAAAGTTCACAAAAAGCAAGGATGCAGTCACCTACATCTACGGTATGATTTTTAAATGTGACAAAATTTGGAAATTGTATAGATGTCATTCACAGTGTTCACGCAATCTTTAAGTAATCGCTATAATGCATGCAAGTATTCTAGCTTCGGATCCCTTTTAAGTCATGAAACGGACCTCAGTACAGCTCTTGATCAATAAAACCTAACTTGTCCGACCACCCTGACCTGTGAGTGCTAAAGAGTCTAAAAGAAAATCTCTTAAAATACCCATGCATAAGGGAAGTGTGGCAAATTTCGGCCAGCTTCTAATTTCGGCCACTTTGAGTGTAATTTCGACCATAGAAATAAATTAATTAAAATTATGAATGTTATCTTCGAATAGTCAATGAATTCATTTCGCTTTTTAATATTTATTCATTTTAGGATGTATTAACACAACGACCGTTAAATTTTAGGTATAATTTGAATTTAAATTGTGTTGTAAAAACTCAGTGTGAAAAGAGTCTTACAAAAAATGTAACAGATCGATTGTGTCTTTAGCAGTCTTGTGATTTGTGGTGAAGTGCAGAAGGTTTTCCTTCGGTGTTTTTCATGAAAATTGATTATTTTTCATTAAAGATTGTTTCTGTTTATGTAATTAGTGAATCAATCTTTAAATTTCGGGTGAAATTTCCCAGCTGGATCCTGCATTTCGCGTAAAAAAGTATATACTTTGTGAGCGTCCCTTCGGTGAGGTAGAGTTGCCTATTCCGGCAACATCTTTTGCTTTCCTAAATTTCTTATAATTTTATGTTTTTTTTTTTCAATTTCTGAGTTCTACAATGTCCAGTGAAAAAAACCATCGCTTCTATGAAAATGATGATGTGGAGAAGGCATTGGAAGAGTTCAGGAAGGGCAAATTGCTACGGGAATCTGCGCGTAAATTTGAGATGCTACTCTTCAGGTCTTCAGGACAAATTACATGGAAGATCTCAGGGCTTGTGGGTCATATAAACGTATTAAACTAAATGTTAAACTCGTTCCGCTTGACGTTTTGAAATTTTCTATCCGTTGCGTCACAAAAGGTGGTCAGAAAGAAGGTGGCCGGTATCCTACATATCCCCTTTCCTTCCTCCCTCCCCAATTTTAATTCTTATTCGAATTTATAGGCATTCCGAGTTGATTCACATTAAAAATCTCAACTACAATAAGCGGTTCCAGACTTACAAGTGAATCTTTTTTAAATATGGATTTTCTTTAATTGAAAAACTACACTGCCTTTAGAAGCAGACTATATCATATACTTAAGTGCAAAGTTTTCTCTCCTAATGAGCAAAAAAAAACTCAAGTTGGCAGAACTAGAAAAATACCCTAGATAATTTATTGCTGACTTGTTTTAAATTTCAGTATCATTATGTTACCCAAAAGCACTGGTTATCAGACAAGATGGCTCATAGTTAAAGTTTCGTTGTCTCGTAAAAGTTGAGTTAATATAACAACAAATTGTATGATTAATAAAATGTTTTTAAATGAGACTGTATTAATGGCATAAAGCCTTTTGCAAGACTCGAATATCTTGAAGCGTCATTCTCGGCCTTGTGAATTCCCCAAGACTTTCACACCATTCATTTTGAATTTTTGTCGCTAAACAACTTTGTTCTGCAAATTGAGCTGTGCAGTTCTCAAGAATGTTCGAAGGTACAGTAGGTGTCGAAAGTTTCTTTCCGTTCTCTCCGAATATATGTTCGAGAAACCAGGTAGAAAAAGAAACATGATAGAAAAAAATACTTCTTTCAAATTTTTGTAACCATCCTTACTATTTTCTTTTAAATTATGCTTGATTGTGATGACCAACTCATTAACCTAGTCGGGATTTCTTGGTTTTCCAGTAACTTTTTCGAATATACTCGTTATTGATTGCCATAAACGTTGACTGTTAGGGGAAGTGCTTATAATTTTGGACAGTCTGCATATAAGCATCGATATCCTAAGTTTGAAGTGCCATATTTTCAATACTAATTGACTTTTCTTGTTACTCTCTTTTCAGAAGGATTGTTTAGAAACTTGGCAAGCTATTTATCATCTCATTTTTACTAAAATTAGTTTTAATACGTTTAAAAATGAATTGATAAGTAGAGGTGAATTTGACTCTTATTTTGGACAACTTGGTTATTAATTTTTACAACTTGTCTGTAAATTTGGACAGATAATCCGCCTCAACAGGATGCCCATTGTTCTTCATTTTATGAACCAATCTTACCAAGTCCTCTTCCTGGTCATGTAAGGGAAACGTGGAATGTCACAAGAAGCCCAGAAACTTTCCATATCATTCATTAAAGTGAGTTGACTTCGGTACTCCAAGTACGTGCGGATTCGCTCATTCCCTGCCCTTTCCGAGAGCCTTTCAAGGCATTTCTCACTGCATCTCTTTCGTAGAGATGATGCTCCTTTATTTCTCCAGGCATTTGTCCAACCTAGTCATCACAAAAGCTAAAACTTCACGAAATTTCGTGAGAAAAACACCTGTCCAAAATAAGAATCATCACCTCACTGGTGAATGTCTTAAAAAATTTCCCATTTTTCACACGAAAAATATAATTCACAAGGCAAATCTCACTTCAGGTCAAATGTACAAATCATCAGTAACGTGAATCAACACAATATTCAATGAATATTCAATAATATCACTCAAAAACAGCGAACAAACTTTGTTAGTACTTCACCAAAACTAAATAAGACTGAAGTAAGCCACGAAGTTCTGTCATATTTCTCGTAAGCAATTGCTCACACTGAATTTTCAACAAAGCAATTTCAACTCAAATCATATTCAAATTTTAACGTATTTAGTGTTAAAATATTCCAAAAAGAACAAATATTTAGATAGAATTCATTATTCATCAAATATTGGAATAAAAATCCATCATTTTAATCAATTTATTTTTAGTGTCCAATGTTATCCTCAAAGTGTCCAAAATAAGAAACTGGACAAAATTAGAAGCATTTCCCCTATGTCCTGTAATGACTTCCCCTACAATATAGAAATAATTGATGACACAGATTCATTGCGGTAGTATCTCTCATCGATTTCTCCTGATTCAAATTTTTGTTAGTTGCTATTTTTATTCCAAATTCAGAATTATAAAAAAAAAGATTATTTCTCATTATTCATATCATCACTTTGATGCATAGTGCACAATAAATTTTGTTTCGTAAACATATTTTTGATATTTCAATGAGTTTGAGTGAGATCTAGATCTAGTCATCTCACTAACTCTTATAAGAAATTTTGAAAATATGTTTATAAATAAAAGTCATTGTACACTGGACATTACTACACTCATGAAAATTTTAGAAATGTACACTCAGAAAAATAATCGAGTAAAACTTACTCGAATCGATGTTGAATTAACTCTTTTTCGTTGTGATTTTCGATTAACTATATCTTAGGGTTGATTTTACTTCTATTTAGATGTAATATTCGGAAGAGTTGTTTTAACTTTTTTTCCTAGAATTTACATGACAAAAGAGTGTAAATACTCTTTTCAACACTAAAAATAAATCGTTTCAAGAGTTAAAAAATCTTTTTTAGAGTTAGAATAACTCTTTCAAATCCCAAAATGAATATGTTTTGCAATTTTATGTTTTTATTTTTTATTTTATCATTTTCTTTATTAATATTTTCTTGACCTCAAGTTCCCTATGTTCCGAGCGAAATATCACGTATGATGCACGCGCATGTCTATATGAAGCACTGTTAGGCATATTCTAATTGATGTTCCTTATGAACTTTGTCACACGAAAATCTTCTTGACTGAAGTATATTCTTAAAACGAAAACACTTAAGCATATACTTCAGTCGAGATGAAATTTTACATCGAAAAAGAGTTATAATTACATCAATATCCGACGAATTAATTCAACTCGCACGCAGAATTGTTTCAACTCTATTTACTAAAATTTACAACGAAAAAGAGTAACAATTACATCGATATTCGTAGAGTTAATTCAACTCGGCCATAGAGTTGTTTTAACTTTTTATGTTTTTTCTTAGTGTACAAACACGTTGCTTCTCAAAAAATATAAACTCAAAATATACCCGGATTACATTAAGCTGATTGCATGTTTTTAACCATTGTTGTCAAATGTGTCAGCAAATTTTCAATGGCATGAGAAATATAAACTTTTGTAAAACAATTATTGTTTATATGAAATAAAATGAATTATTTTTTTAACACATAAATAAGATCTACGGGTTACAGGAAACTTTTTCGCAAAGAGAAAAATTTTTAGAAGTAATTTTTTTCTATTAAATTTTTCAACTGGTTTTTCGAACATGCGTAAGGAATCAAACTTTTGTCACCTACTGTAATTAAAACTCACAGGTGATCAACAAGTGAAACATTATTGTGATAAATGCTATTATGTTGTAGTGTATTTTATGTCTATTAGGTAACTCCATTTTCGTCTTAATTACGCTTCTTCAGTTATAACTTGGAAAATGTATCGTGACATAGATGTTATTTTCTGAGGAAGCATTGATGTATTACAGCTCTGCAATTTAAACAAATTTGGGCAGCCAAATGTAAAATGTTTTTTTCTTTTGCTTTAGATTTCTGAGATTTCTGATTGAGATTTCTACACTTTTCTGGTGGATAAGAAAAAGGAACAAAAGGAACACAAGTCCTATGGATTCCATCGTATCTTTTGCCTGATAAGTTTTTATAAGTATTCAAACAACTTTACAATTTTTCAACTTTTCAAGTTAATGCAATATTCCGAGTCTATGAAAGTTTGCAAAAAAGTAGGGGAAAGTACTCTCCCTTCGAACGTTCGTGCCTTCGAATAATGTGAATTTCTCTTACTTTTCCTGAGAGATTTCCACCTGATTGTCACATAAATATCAATATTTGATAATAAGTTAACTATTTAATAGAAATGTTTAAGGAACAGTTTAATAGAAATGTTTAAGGAACAATTTAATAGAAATTAGGAAAACTTAAAGAAAATTCACATTATTCGAAGGCATAAACGTTCGAAGGGAGAGTACTTTCCTCTACGTTGAATAGATAAAGTGTGATATATAATGAGATTGATTACACAGCCAGTGAAGAAGCATTTTCCTCGTTTTTTTTCGCATGTTATGAGCATCAACGCTGGACTTTCGACGGATAAATGAAATATGAAGTTATGTAAGTTGGATAAAATTATTATATTAAAAAAAAGAAGTATAAATTTGCTAGACTTTAGTCAGAAAAATTAATCACTGACTGGCAAAATTCTAAAAAGCTTTTAACTTTTTCTGATACTGTATAATGCATTCCACAATCTGAAAGGGTAAAGCATGTCAGACGTCTAACGTTCTTTTCTTAAAACTAGCTTGCTAAAAGTTTATGAACTATATGTTTAAGTTAACTAGAGTGAAAGAAACATTGAGTGGCACTTTGAAAACTTGTGTCATGATGACCTATTGATACTCTTTCAGAGCACCAATTAGGATATGAAATTTGAACATAACTCTACATAGAGAGAAGTTCTTACGTCATATTATTTGCACTTTATTCGTTAAGGGGGAGGCTGAGTTAGGAGACCAAAAATTGACTGTTGATTGTGATTTTTTGTAAGAGATTTAAACAACCAAGCTTCATGAACTTTTTGGTTTTTATTTATAAACTAAGAAAAATTTGTATGGTAATTTTCACAAATTGTGTTTGTACTCTACTGATTCGAGAGGTGGTAGAAAATACAATCCTTTATTGACATTTTACTTTTGAATCTATTATTTTCAATTTTTTTGACAGTTTGAGGCTTGTTTTTTAAATCGTTCAGATGTGATATGCTGGCCAAGAGCATGTAGAGGCCGAAAGGTTAGTTGATATTAGATTTTAATAGTCGGATGGTAAATTCTACTAACCTCCCTTATAACCTCTACACACTAAGAAATTTATAAGAAGGTCAAGGAGATGAACTCCCTCGGGATGCGTCGGGGGGTGCAATCCCAGGACAGGAAAACACAAAATTCTTTGCCAAAGCTTTCGACGCTTCAACGCGTCCTCAGTGGTCAAATCTGTGATTTGTTTTTGAAATTTTGTCCGCACTGTCTGTCCACTAGTCCAAATGAGGATTTACAAGGAAATCTTGGACATGGATCTGAGGCCAACTCGTTGGCCTCAGATCAATGTCCAAGAAGGAGTACCCGCGACGAATTCCCGATTTTCCCTGTAAATCCTCATTTGGAGCATGCGCCTCGGGTCTGAATTTGAAGTCGAAGATCATGCTTTTTAATTATTGATTTATGTAAATTTATTTATGTAAATTTCCAACTGTAAAATACGAGGTTTCCAAATTCCAAATTGTATAACCTCCTAAAAAGTTCATAAAAGTTTGTACTTTTTCACAAACTTTGCTTGCAACATGATCACTTGACATGCATTTTTTGTCCTTTTACAAAAATTTCTTCATATATTTTTATTTGGGAAATATTTACGAACAAATGAAAAACTATAACGAACATTTTTCTATGTGTTTCCGAACATTTACGAACAAATGTTTCTAAAAAAACAAAAAATGCTCGTCAAGTGATCATGTTAGGAACGATGTTTGTGAAAAAGTACAAACTTTTACAAACTTTTTATTGGGTTGATGTACTAGTATTTTGCAAGTCCTCAGTAGTAATTCACGTACATTTTCGAATAATTTTACGAAATAGTATTTTTTCTGTGTAAAGACAAACACGTATATTTAACAATTTTTGACTTTCCGATTTAATAATCCCATTTGCTGGGTAACTTTTTTTACTATCTGGCTATTAAAATTTTGTGTCTAGAGGATGTTAGATTCTACCGTCCTGGTTTATTTGGTTTATATTTGGCTTAAACCGCGCTTTAAAGTTTTGGATATTTCCTTCGGCGCTTGAAAATTTGCTAGTCTTTCCTTTGTTTCTTTCTCTATATCTTCAAATACGTTATTATCCCAACATTTTATATTTTCGAAAGTCATAGATATGCCTGAAACTGCTCCTTGCTCTAAGTTTAATCAATAGCGCTATGCACAGCGTCAGCAAAATATATTTTATCAAAAGCATAACACTCACTAGAAATAGGAAAAAAAACAAGAACAATTAAAAAGTGTCAAAGGTAAAGTTCCTCGGTAAACTTCAAAGGCATTTTTTCGCTGGGAATGAAATGTTATTCGAGAAAGTTCAATAAAGCTTTTGACTTGTCCATAACAATTTCTATCGTCAATTTTGTGTTCCTGTTCATTCAGCAACTACAATTAGACAAAATTGCTACAGAGGAAAGTGTGACTATTTCAGGAAGGTGAGTTTTTTTTTAAAGGCACATTTACCAAACATTTATGAACTATATATTCAATATGGTTTCTCTTATGCATTACTTATTCAAACAAATTCAGCGTATTCCCCATGCATACATTAATTTATAATCCCATTTTTTTATATCGTAATGATTTTTTTTTCCAAATTTGTCTGGGGATAGTAAATCATTCACGACAAAACCCCTACGAGCTTTATAATGTGCCTTTAAATCTTCCACAGACCCATGTATTTGTTTTCACGCATCAACTGCAGTATATTATCTAAAAAAGAGCTTGAAATAGGAGGCAAAAATACCTAGCTGTATTTTTTTTTCATAGGAAGGAAACGACCAAGCTTCATGAAATATTTAGCACCTTACGTTTATACACCGTTATCTGGTTTAATTCTTTTCCGAAACACAAATTACAAAAAATAGTCTAAAGGTTTTTTTTATATTGTAAGGTATTTTTTATCAATCAAATTTAAAAAAAAAAAAAACAAAATAAAATCGATTTTTTTATCTTAATTGAGATCTTTTATTATTTTTACATTGGGAAAGTAACAAACAAAATTTGATAGTATTTACAACTTCTGACAATAGAGTGAAAATGTGGATCTAATTCTAATCTAATAAACTCATACCGTGTTGTCGATTATTTAACCTTTTCCGAAAGCTAGGGTAAAGTGATACAAGTTGGACATAGTGTTACAAGTTGGACATAGTGTTACAAGTTGGACAATTCGCCGGTACAAGTTGGGCAAGGTTTTTTTCTTGACAAATACAGTACTAATTTTTTTTAAGCTCAAGGAATCAAATTATAAAACTAAAACATTAAAAATATACAAATAAAAATGAAGTACTAAATTTATCAAGAAAAAAGCCCTATCGAACTTGTGCCATTGTCCAACTTGTACCACTTTACCCTACTTGCTGAAAACCCTTTCTGTTCTCTCTCAAGAAGTGCAAACTATACGGATAAACAGACGCACGGCCTATAAATTAATATTTGTTTTATACAACGTTTAGGTTCATTTAAATTATGTCGAATTTAACCTCTAACCAAAGAATCTCAGATTACAAATCACAATGAATCTTTAATAAAATTGTATAAAAAAAAAATTAAGGTAATCATATGAAGTTTCGACCTTCTGCAGAGTTGTGGCATCATACGTGACCTTTCTACCTCATCCAAGATCATAAAATTCTGGAAATTAAAACGGAAATTCTAAAATTTTTAATTACTTATTATTCGAATTAGGGGTATTTATTTTTGCTGAAAGATTTAAGCCACAGCTGTATCATACTAAAACTCTGTTCATGCCATGGCTTAGGAAAACAGAAACTTTGAAGGTTTTAGAAAAGAATGAAACCGCGTGTAGATATCTCTTTCCGCTCTCTCTTCAATAGCAATTATACGGCGGGCAAACGAACGTATTGAAGGTCATGATAATCGTTTTTTAAAGCTTATGATATTCGCCAATATTCGCGACCTATGAGTGTCAAAACGTATCCATACCAAGCCCCTGACAAATTGACTTTTTTATAAGGAGTATCCACACTGTACCCGATCCCAAAAATTCCCATATGAATTTAAGTGGATGTATAAGAAGGTGGCTTCAATTCAACAGGCCTCTTGCCAGGGGCTTGCATACAAAATTTTGGCTCGATCTGACAAGGTCACTCCGGACCACAGAAACTGAAATTGTGAAATATCTAAGCTCAAACCGCTAAAATAGTGATATTATCTGTTTAATCCGGAGTTTTGATTAATAATGTTCAGACGGATCAGACTAACTCACAAGCGAACCACAGTAGTTTAAAAGCTTTAATTTATGAAAAAATTACTTACAATTAGCTTTGTATCAGCTTTAGACTATTATATTTTCCCCGTGGCTAAATCATAGTTAAGAAGTTTTATTTGTCGCCTCTTGGTCGGAAGCGAGAATTTTATGAGGAAACTTCGGCAAACTCCTGGTTTCTTCGAGAAAACTGAAGCTCATTCTCTCTGACTATAATAATACTAATTGGAATGAATACAGCAGATGACTTTTACGAGAAAGAGCTCTGCACGAAACTAACTTAACACATAACAAGCATCACTTAAGTACGATGCACCATTTAATGCTACCTTATAGGTATTAATTAGTGTATCTCATCTAATTTACGGTTTTGAAAATATAAATTAAACACGTAATCATGTTTGAAAATTCGTGTCGATATTCCATTAAGGGGTTATATGGGTCAAAAAGACTAAAACCACCATATTTCTTTCTAATTGTGTTTTTCAACAAAATAAATTTTTATCCCAATTTAAGATCATATGAAAGCATAACATTTAAACTGTATATTCACGAGTTTAACTCATCAGCTTACAGAAAATATTTGAGTTTTTGATTTCAGACGAACCTACTCTGAAAAAACTTATGCACTGAAATATAATTTGTTTTTTTTTTTTTGTTTTTCAAAAAAAATCTCTCTCAATGGCTGAATTTTTTAAACTTTTACATGGGAAAAACTGCGCAAGATGGCATTATGGATCCAGAAAAATTGCATACGCACAGGAGATTTCTTTTTAATAAATCGACTGCAGATCGTTTTCTGCGCGGAATAAAAAGAGTAGAACAAAAAAATGTTCAAAAGAAATGCATTATAAATTATATTTTTTGCCCTGAGTTTCTCAATAAATTGTCAGAATATTAAATAAAAAAAGAATATTTTGCCCTAATAAAAGAAATTGAAGTTTTTTTTTCCAAAAATATGCATAAAATGTTTTCAAAAAATGATTTCACAAATTGATCCCTAAAGGTAAGAAATCATTGAGGTGCATAATCCCAAAGTGCGCAATCCCGGAATATAGTCTAAATGGAAATTTCAGAAAATATAGTTTAAATGAATGTTGTACGTTTATATGCCTGAGAGCTTGAATTAAATACATTTTTTATTATTTAAAAAAAAATGAGAAAAAATCTGTTTTTTTTTTAATTTTAAGACTCAAACTTTATCCTTAATACCAAATTATTCCATTTGTAATTCTCTTTACTCCACAGTATTCGAATTTGCAAATTTTAAAAATTTCCGTATACAGTCGAATGGAGTCTTTGGGCCGTTAATAACTGATCGATCGCAGACAACTCTAAGTAAGTGATATCTATTCCTGACTAAGGGAAATTATATTCTGAGATTCTATTTGATTCTAAAAATTTTGTTGTTGACTCCATTATACTGCAATACTCTATTGCTCAGTTGCCATACAGCTATTGTAGCTTGGCTATCTTGCCATTTAAATACTCGTGGACAAACTCACAATTGAAAATTCAAAAAAAAAATGTAAAAGTGTAAACCTGTAGGGGAATTCTGTAACAATATGACAATGTCATATGACAAATTTAAATTTTTTGATGTGGTTAACTCGGAAAAATTAATTGAAAATCACTCATATCAATTGCTAAAAGCTTCATAAAGCTTCTTACAATTCCTCTTCGATGCTCACTGGGCTTTAATGCTGTCCTGCTCCCGAAGTTTAGTACGAAAATTTGTCATATGATATTGCCATATCGTTACAGAATTTCCCTACTGACCATATACAACCATTGAAGGGGTTTTCCATCGTTTGCACCCTGGAGGTTAGTCACCAACGCTAAGACGGCGATGGCCGCAATGTATAGTGGGTTGAATATGAGTCTTTGTGAATGGTAATGAAATATAACATACATACCTAGGGGATACCGGGGCAGAATTAGCCAGTAAATGAAATTTCTCATTGAGTATAATTTGTAGTGAAATGTTTGTATCGTGCTTATTTATTATTATTAATCGTATCGGAATACTTTGTTATAATGTAGGGGAAACTGGGGCACCACCAAACACGGGGTACCACCAAACACTGCGATTTTTTAATCAGATATTCGACTTCAGAGATCAAGACTTACAGAAATTTATAGGCAATAAGGGATGCTTTTCCACTGAAGGAATGGTCGAGATAGTCCAAGTAGTTTAAAAACAAAAATTAGTATTTGGTGCTACCCCGTGTTTGGTGGTGCCCCGGTTTCCCCTAATCATGTTATATTGCTGTTGCATTCCGTGCTGTTGCTGTATCGTGCTGACAAATACTTCAATTAATAAGAAGTTATTTAATTTGTTACTAAATGTTAATTTGGACTAAATAGTGGTCTGTCTAATATCATGCATGGCTAATTTTATCCCGGTCTCCCCTACATGCATTTGAGATTATATTAGAGTCTTTCGAGTAATTCCATGAATTCTATGGATTGTGGCAGAAAATGTGTAGGCTGTGTGGGTATTCCAAACTTGGATAACCCCTTGATTTAGATGAAAAACAAACTGATCAAACACTGTGATTTTGCAATTC
The DNA here is from genome assembly GCF_024763615.1 of Phlebotomus papatasi. Lineage (NCBI taxonomy): Eukaryota > Metazoa > Arthropoda > Insecta > Diptera > Psychodidae > Phlebotomus > Phlebotomus papatasi. The sequence continues at coordinate 39,223,306 of NC_077223.1, forward strand.
TTAAATGTTGCAATATTAAAAAACTAACAATTCATTCATAATGACATTGATGACATTAAATAGGGCATGACACAAACTAAGTGATTGTTAAGTGGTTCCACTACCCTATATATCATTTAAATGTATTTAAAACAACAAATGCAAGCACTGATGTTTTGGCTGTATTTTTGCGAAACATTTTTCTTCAGATTGTCATAAATTTAATAATCTCATATTTCTTATACGCACATTATTTTTGCTAAATGTAATAAAATCACTGAGTTGCACATAACTGTGGCTTTAATATCTATAAGACTGAGGAATTTTCTGAGGTGCCTCGAAATGAGATATCTTTGCAAAGCGAGCACTTTAAGGGTTCATTACATCTCACCATCATGGTGTGTTAATGAGGCAATTTGAGGAAATTGAAGGAAAGCTGTGCAATTCTCCTGGTAAAATTTTATCCCAAGAGGGAAGTCTTGCAATTTTCCATGTGACTACACTTAATTTCAGAGAAAACTTTTCCTTCCTTTTGCCTTCATCTGCCACTCTGTGGTCCGTGTTGACGGTCAAGTTGTTGGTTGAGATTACTCAACAAATTGAATAACTCGTTTCCATCGCCAATCATAACTTCCAAACACACAGATACGGAATTACAGAAACTTTTAATGTAATGAAAACTATGATTTGCATTTTATTGGTGTTGTTCGAGCTGAGAGGAATTGCAGCGAATTTGTGTCTCTTGACGGATTATCCAGTGAAGAAAACAATAAATTAATAGACACTTTTTTCTCGCGAGTGTTTATAAAGTGTTTTAGAAATCGTCAAAAACGACGTTCAACAATTTATTCTATACAAATAGACTAACATCTTCTTTGGGAAAATTCCTCAAGAATATTGAAATTTATTTCCAACTCCACTCACAGTGTTGTTATTGTGCGGTGTTTTAAGTAGCAATATATATGGTGATTTATTTAAAAGACTGAGTTTTGTGAAATCGTTTCCACTCAAACAGGGAGTAGGTTTCTCTATTTTGTTGTGTGCAAACGATTGTAAGTTTAAAAAGAACATTATATCCTCAATTTGCTGAACTTTCATTTTTGTTCATGTTGCTCATTCTTGTAGAAACATAATATATTTTAAAATGAATTTAATGCAATATGATTCTGTTTCAAATGTTTGAATAAAGTAGAAGATATTGCACTAACAACAGAATCAACATTATAATGCAATATGGTGTGTTTTCATGGCAAAACTGCAAGAAATTCTGAGTTAAATCCATGTTGTTAGCTAAAATTTCATAGAATTTCTGTTTTTCAATTTTGCGACGTCTCTTTCAAATTTGGAGTATTCGAGGACGTTAATTTAATATTTTTTTTTTATAAGAGACTTTATTATTCTTGTTCAGTCTTTTTTACTACTTGAATTTAAAGAGAGAGTAGCGATAGCAGTATATTCAATCCGTTTTTTTTTTTGAATTTGTGAATTTTTTCACCGATGTGAAGCATAACAATAAGATATATCAATTTCCGGTCTTCGATGACCTCTAATAAAAAAAAAAAAACATTATCTGCAGATGTTTTGTTTTTCGCCTTTAATCCGGATACAGCGCATTCCCAATCGGAAATGAATCAATAAAGTACTTCGTTAACACTAAACCTACCGACCCTTTTTGTTCGTTTTTCGGTTAAATGAGAAACCGCGATAGGGTAGGATACTCAACAAATTTGTCTTGGAAAAGAGCAACAACTTAAAATTTAAACACTGAAAAATATATTACATGCATATTTTAAGAAATTCATAAAGTTCGATAGTGACATAGTAGGGGAGACTGGGGCAAAAAGTCACAAAACGGTTATTTTATTTTTTTACAAGCTACTCGAGCGCTTTAAAAATTTCAAATTAGCACCGTTTTATAAGAAATTTACCGCTTTACAACTTTGTGAAAGTAATTTTGCTCTATTTTGTAAGGAAATACGTTTATCGAGCAGGTTTCTAAAAGGTAATTTTGTGACTATTCTCAAAAATGCTGGGGCAAATAGTACCAGACATTGGGTATTATCATATTTTGATTCGCTTCATTACGGGCTTCCGTAAAATTTGAAAAAAATACCTAGAGGACATATTTTCGTAGAAAATTTATTCATCTACACCTTTGTAAAACACCGTTTTCTCTGCGAGAAAAGTGAGAAAACGAGAAAAGCGCTTTTCAAGCTATTTTAGAAAAAACACACACAAATGACTGCAAATCGTTTGACCAATGCAAACAACAAGCGGCAAGACGTGATAATGACGTTTCATTTCGCCGTGAGACATCAGAAATTGCTTCACTTTTTTGTTACTTTTTGCTATATACCTTTTGTTACTTTTTACCCCAAGTGGCCATTTTTAATAAAAGAATTTCTGGAGAAAAGAACTTTTGTGAAATTCTAAAATAGATAGCGGATTCGTATTCAAAAAATCTAAATTATTTAGAAAATATTCACCAGTGCATCAATTTTGGAAAATAAGTAGGTAATAAATTGTTATCTTCTGCAAGGAAAATATTTCAAAAATAGAGCTAAAAATTTCGATATTTTTTATTCTCTAAATTCCTTATTCGAATTATAAGAAACTTACGATATTGAAGAAGATCTATGGAGGCTATCTATAGAAAAAAATTTAAGCCGCTATCTTTTTTACCTTGGAAGATATTGAATATTGAATTTTTCGATTTGTGACTTTTTGCCCCAGTCTCCCCTACCGTTTAAATATGTGTTACTTTTAAGCCGGTCAATTTGACCGAGTCTTGGTAGGTATAGTGTTAATGTTGTAATTGACCTATCTTTTTTTAATATTTTATTTTTATACGTACAAAAGTTTGTTACCGGGCTAGAGCTCAAACGGTAAGATATATCGACTTTCGTTCTTCGGTTACCCCTTTAAGTCATTAATATCTTGAAACGTGATTTTCTCCTTTGTCCCCTTCCCCTCTCTTTGCTCTCCGCAACCATGGTTTTCTGGTTTATTTCGAAAACGGCACTTACGATTTCTTTCATTTTCGAATATGATTTGGAGGTAGCTTAAATGCATATTTCGTCTATACATACCTACCTCCGAAAAAATTTTCGACATCGAATTTTGTTTGAATATGAATTTAAGTTAGAGGCCAAATTCTTTACAAAAATTGCAATTTACTATTCTGAGATGATTTTCTTGTAATTCATGAACCATCTCAAATCGATAATCAACCGTCATGAAAACAAAAATTATCTGAAAAATGTAATTCACGGGAGAATCTATCTCGTGAATACGGGCATTCCGCAAAGCTAGGACGTTTTACCATCTCTATTTTGTTTGAAATTCAATTACTTAATTGAAGAAAAATGGTCAATTTCTAAAAGAGCGAGCCTTTGAATGTAGCATTCTTTTTCCAATAGCAAAAATTTTATTCTAATAATAAAATACAATAAAATAATAAAGTAGATTTTTTGTTTTTTCAATTGAAATCTGATATGTTCAAAAGCTAAGGTTGGTGCATCAATTTTACATGTGCATATTTTGACTCTCATATAGATCACGAATAAGATAAGGGAAGTGTATGGATCGTCTAAATAACAAAAATGACCATATTTTCCTTAGAATATAGGTTCTAAACGTTCTAAACCAATTTTTGGCATTTTGTAATTATGCCAATTCGAACTTTAGTATTCTATTTATTTATGTCTGTACATTTTATTATATTTCTTATTATTTAGAGTATCAACTGAATTCACTCTTTTAATTTTTCAAGTAAAATTTCTACATCTGAAACCTAAAATAAGCTTTAAACTTAAACCAAATTAGCATTAATTACAAATAAAACCCCTTCAAGTTTGCCAACAAACCGAATTTGTAATATAAAGAATCACACCTTTACAAGCTGACCTAGGCTTAGCACTGACTTATAATTACATAAAAAGTTTTCATGTGTAAAGAAAATGGTAATTATAGTATACTCAAGAGTTAGCTACTTAAAAGCTCTTAACCAAACAATTTCCCCTTTTACTTCAGAGACTTTTTCAAAAGCTTCAATAATATCCTGTGGGACGCTTCTCTTTCCTTCTCGAGATCTTTCAAGGATATTTTCTTTTATTTTCTTAACAAGAAACTCTAGGAGAAATGAAAAATAGTGCAGAAGAATAATGTATAGAGGAGAGTCGAAATGTTTTACACACTGTTTTTCTCTTATAAACATTCTTAAGCATAAGGGGCTTTCAAAAAATTTATACTTGTGTCTTAAGAGGAACGTTTTATATATTGATATTTTGACTGAAATTGCTGCAATCTGAAACATATTTTATTTAAAACACTAGAATAAATTTCATACTAAGCAATCAGCTCCCTTAGAAGCATCACTGTTAATCAGTAACACATTTTTGAGTAAAATTATTAACAGGTCTGCAACATTTCTCTGAAATAGTTAAAAATTAACAACTTTTATTTTCTGTGTTACTCGTATTATTAAAAGTTATTTAAAGTATTTTTGTATATTTTTTTTTATATTATTTTATTAAATAATCGCTTACCCAACCATAAGTATATTTCATTTTTATTTCATTTTGAGATACTCGACGTGATCTGCCAGATTTACTTTGGCTGTAGATGGATTTCTGACCCCCTACAGGCTACAATACAAATCAAATAACTTGCTGATAGTAAAATCCTGATTAAGGACCGCAAAAGTAAAAGTTATACTGAAACAACAAAAGATCAGAATTTAATGACAATTTTTATTAGAAAATAGATGAGCTAGATTTATGCTAGCTGAGGAATTAGTGGTTTAACCCTTTAAGGACGATTGGGTCACCGGTGACCCAAAAATGAAATTTTTCCTACGGTCATCTAAAGTTGTATTTTGCTCCAAAAAGTTAGAAAAATGATTTTTTTCTGACCCTCAATATTTGACCTTCTCGTCCTTAAAGGGTTATGGGAGTCTTAAGGAGAGACTAAGGGTCTTAGGAAGTCCATAAGGCCTCTCTCAAGTACTATGTGAGGAAGATATGCGCAAAATAAGTGCACCACGTGAGTGAGCGCGCAAACTTCTTTTTATGAGCAGAAAGTTTAATTTGTGTACACTCGCTATAACACTCGTTTTACGAATAGCAGCAAGAACAGTACACGGAAATCAGATTTTTTCGGTTTTTATCAGGAACTTAAGGACTTACTGAAACGAAAAACCTCCACTATCGTCTGTCAGCGTCTATCTCCAAACTGTAAACAATCCCCAAAATGTATCCTCCTCAAGGATCAGGGAATGACCCAAGCGTAAGGCCACTCTGTTCAACTCTCTGAGAAGTCCACGAACTACTATTCATTAGAGTCATATCTCAAACATCCCAACTCTCCCCTACTTACTCTGAAGAAGAATTCTTTGTATATTAGCACATATTCAGTTAATGCATGGTAATTTTATTTGAGAACATTGTTGCTTATAGGAATTTGGGCAGAACAAGTTAATTGCCCCTTCTCGTTGTGAAGAAAATATTTGCGTAATTCATTTTCTACTCTTCAGATTATTTTCTGGGAACAGCATCTGCTTCCAAGTGTTTGTTCTTCGTTATATATATTTTAGAGAGTGTGCCTCAATTTATTTCTTTGACTTTTCCCCAACTACCTCAAAAGGGGTGCTGTGGGTTGAGGGTAATGTCTCATCCCCTCTAACATTTGTTCTGCATTTTTTGCTTAGCCCCACTGTTTCTCACTCTCTTGAACTGAATCCTAAGTATTCTACAACAGTTATACACTGACTGAGAGAAATCCGGAAAAGTTAAAATAACATTCCGGAAATGTTAATTTTACCCTGCAGTATTGATCCGAAATCGGTGTAAATATTACCCTTTTTAGGTGTATTATGGGTTAAAGTTACCCTTTTTCATGTTGATTTTATCCTCAAAAGGTGTAAAATTAACATTAAAAATTGTTGATATATTTTTACACCCGAAAGGTGTTAAAGTTATGACGAAAAAAAAGTTAATCTTAGCATCTTTTTTTTTCTAAGTGTACACACATAGATGACGCAAAATCAATTGAAAAAATCACATCTAAAACGATGCATTAGTCAAAAAGTTTTGGAGCTGTAATTTTTGTAAAGCTCTCTCGAAACAAATTGTACTGAAATATTTTATTTATTATGTTTTCTTTTAATCTGTGTAAATTGAATTATGAAAAGATTTAAAAACAAATAATATTAGGAAAATTTATACAAAGTATATATCACTTAAATAGTGTGATAAAGAAGTGAAAAAGAAAAATCTTTGAGATCAATTTGCCAGTAAAGAATATTATTTATTTTGCAAAATTAAATTAAATGTGTTAAATTTAAATAATTAAAAACGAATTACGCAAGAAACTAATATCTTTTTTGTTTAGAAATAACCAATATTTTTATGACTTTCTTAAGTTTTATTAAAGCTCGAAATTGGTGAAATTTTTATTTTTATGTTTTTGAGATACGAAAAATTTCATGAAATTGAAATTACCTTTCTTACTCAGTGATTTAAATTAAGTCTATTCCAATTTTTTTCCAATTTAATTTCTTACAATTGAATGAGAAAGAAATAAAATTTGTTATCTAAATGGTTGGTGGAGATTATTACTTTTATTAACTAAATTCGGTTTTTATGCCTCTTCCACAACTTGCTGATCAGAAAATTTCTTGAAATTGAACTTCATATCACGTTCATTCTAAAAAAAATTTCACATGCCTTTATTATTCTTTCGCACTCTTTCTTTTTCATTTGAGCAATACAACAAATTCAATTTAGTTCAATAACATTTTGAGTGTGTAGTAAAAGTAGGATATGCATTTGTAGATGCGCGAAACATTTGGAAAAAGAAATATGAATTTTGATTTCATGAAATTTTCCTGCACAAAAAGGAGTGTCTGACGCATTCTCGACAGAATTGAATTTTTACTGATTTAAAACTCTCAGGCCTTCAAACCTAGATTAATTTTTTGTTTCCTTATTGGTTTTGAATGTCTTATGGGTGTAAAATCGAATAACACTGAACGCTTTTAAAGTATCTCCAAAACTGAACAAAATAGCGGAGAATATTAAAACGTTTAAGACAAAATATACAAACTCGTATTTCAGGATCCCTTTAGCATGCCATATGCACTAAATTATTATTAGCCTAAAGCACATATAAATTTACATTTCACATTTTTTAGCACGAACTTTAGACTATTGTACACAGACTTTAAAACAAACATTTGAGAGGAGACGTTTAGAGTTGAGAAATTTGTATGCTGCACGTGTGTTTACATGCGAGGTTTAATAATCTCACCAATTTTTTCTGAAACCCTACAGATAAATTAAAATAACAAACCCACCCCCCAAGAAGCAGTATTTTCGCATAATTTTCAAACCCCAACTATTCCCGAAAAATAGCATTACGATGTTTTTTAAATAGAATATAAAATCTTGTTTCAAATTTGCATCAATTTTACATAAAGCTTAGTGATGAATTCACAAAATTTTTACACTATAGGGGAGACTGGTGCAGTATTAAACATGGGGTAGCATGAAATACTTATATTTATGTCTACACTATTTGGACTTATGTCGACTATTTCTTCAGTGGACAAGGATTCCATCCTATACACAGAAAAAAATTCATAAAAATGTTCGTAGGTGTTTGTGAATTCCTACTAAATACACTGACTGAGAGTGAGAGAAATCCGAAAAAGTTAAAATTACATTCTGGAAATGTTTATTTTACCCTGCAGTATTGATCCGAAATTGGTGTAAATATTATGCTTTTTAGGTGTATTCGAGGTTAAAGTTACTCATTTTCATGCTAATTTTACCATTAAAAAGGTGTAAAATTGACAATAAAAAATGTTGATATATTTTTACACCTAAAAAGTGCTAAAGTTATGAGGAAAAAAAGTTAATCCCACCCCCGTTTTTTTCTCAGTGTATGGGGGCCTAGGAAATGCTCGTAAGTCGTGTAACCCACTAAACGGTTTGTAATTTGCACTTTTTCTCAAAAATTTTTAGTAACATGATCAATTGACGAGCATTATTTTGTCTTTTTACAAATATTTACAGTGCTGTCTCTCTATATGCACACTCTCTATATGCACAGCTTATGTGTCGGTTGAATTCAAAATCAATTTGTTTACATTTTGACAAAGTAATAAAGAAAATTATTTTCTTGGTAACTAATTTTTCTTGTTTTTAATTTTCTTAATTTTATTTTTTCTGTCTCACATTATATTTAAAATAACACGGGAAATTCTAGAACAATAAAAAAAATGATAATTTATTAAAAGAAAGTAAAAAACCGTTGGGAATTTCAAAAAAAGTTGTGCATATTCAGAGAGAAAACTGTCAAAAAAAGTACTCAAACTGAGCATATAGAGAGACAGCACTGTATTCGTAAATTTTCGTAAACACACAAAAAGATGTTCGTAAACTTTAGTCATTTGTTTGTAAATTCTCGCCAGATAAACAAAAATGTACGAACAAAATACAAATAAAATACAATTTACGAGCATTTTGTAAGTCCCCATTAGGAATTCACAAAAATTTATGAAAAATTTTCTTCCGTGTGTGTACACGGTAAAAACTTTTGGACACTGACCAAAATATTGGAACAAATTTTGCTTGGAACAAATTTTTTTAGAATCAATTTGTACATAGAAAATGATTTGTTTGTTCCAAAAAGTTTTCTTTACAGTTTTGTGCTAGAGCAATGGCTCAGTCAGAGCAATGGCTAGCTCTGACTGAGCTGTGAGCCATTGATAGGGGCATCAGCCCCAAAGTGGACAAAAGGTCACACTTACAATAAAAAAAAGTATATGTGTATATTTAAGAATAAGGTTATTTATAATTAAAATTTTTCAATTTCTACATCAAAAAAGGGTTAATCCATTGATTGATTATCTTATATTGATTATCTAATATTGATTATCTTTTTGAGTCTCGTAAAATGAACAAGATTGTGCTAAAAACTATGGTGTCCGTGGACGAGCTAATTTGTGGAACAAATATGTGCCGAAATTTTTTACCGTGTATTGCCTATGAATAGGTCTCATTCTCTAAATATCTAATTTTAAAAAAGCTTAAGTATTTACAACTACCCTGCCTTTACTGCTGCCCCAGTGTTCCCTATATAATAATATCATTACGAAAAATGCGACGTTTACCAAATTTTGTTGATGAGGAATTAGATTTCGTTGGGGTGGTAGGATAATATGATAATTATAACATTATAACAATATCATATTTCAGTTTCAATATTCCACGCGCTATTTTGGACATTTTAAGTATATATGAACCAATAAAATAAAATAAGGATTGGCAAATGTAAAGGGAAAATAATCGTTATCAAACCGAAGTTAATGAGGAACCAAAGTTTGTGAGGTGCTTTAAATTGTCAGGGGGAAGTGGGGCACCTTTGAAATTAAGATTTTTCTTCTATTTAAGTGGAACTGAGCCATATCATAATGTAATTTAGCTTCTCAATCTGTTTGTGCAGCTAAATTATATCACGATAAGGCTCAATTTTATTTAAAAATAGGTTAAAAATCCCAATTTCAAAGGTGCCCCACTTCCCCCTATCATGCTTTGCCATATAAATTGATTTCTTGATTTCTAGAATTTCGCAAATTGTTTTCAACTTTGCGCATTATTTTAAATTTTTTAACTACGACATTTCGTAATCAAGGTTACAAGTTAAGAAAATCCGTAAAAGATTATTTGGTTCTCTGTGGCAGATAAGAAAAAAACTCTAACGATAGTAAGAGAAAGCTTCTGGAGAATCAATGCTAATCTCTTCACCCAGTCATCTGTTATGCTAACCCCAGAAAACATCAAACCCCAATGTCACATAAGTGAAGTCCTATTTTCAACCATAGCTTTAACAAAACATCAAGAACTTTAATGTACTTACCTACATTTGGTATATATAGTACCATTATTTCACCCATCTCTAAAAAGGTTCTTTTTCTGCCAGGAACTTTAAGAGCTGCATGGGGAGGCTTAGAGTGTGAATAGGGCTTGTGTTTGGAATGGAATTATATGGGGTCCTTATGGCATCAAGTAGAAATAATTTATGAGCACAATTACTAGCGTCCTCCTTCTAAATTTTCATCATTTTCAATCTCCCACAATCTTTACAGGCGCCTCGGGAAGTTGGAAGAAAGGGTCTGTAAAGGACACAACTGTCACGTGTTGGTGAAATAAGAGTCGATAGACCATCCCATCCACTTACCCAGCCCCAGTAAAAAAAACCATCAAAATGCCATCTAGAGAATTGAGCGATCCACCAAATGGAGTCACAAGTCGTGACGAGCATTGGGACACCCTCTCGCCCCACGAAAACCTTCGTATTATTAAGAATGTGATAATACTGGGCTTCGCCTTTATGGTGCACTTTACAGCATTTCATGGCACGTCGAATTTGCAGAGCTCGGTGAATTCGGATGCTTCTTTGGGAACCTTCACCCTCGCCGCCATCTACGGCTCCCTCATCCTCTCCAATATCTTCCTGCCCGCGGCGATCATTAGGTAAGTGGAACCACTTAAGGAGCTATTCTTATATAACTCAACCTATACAACATTTATAATCTAACCCTTCTTATCGTTAAACTTTAAGATTAGGGATATGAACCAAATAGGGAAGAGTAGGGCTATAAAATGGATGTAAATCTCAGTCCAAATATACAGCACAAAATGCTTTTACCAAGTAACCGAGAATTAAGGTAAACGAGGTAAACACTCTGCAGTTCTCTTTTAAACTTCCTTTACTTTTTCCTGTGATTAGAAAAGCAAACACAGGAAAGTTATCAACTTGAATCTTTAATCCTTATCCAAATAAAATCATAACAGAAGATAGTGACGGAGAATTTCAGTTAACCGTTCATTTTAATTAAAAAAGATGTTGTATGAAAAACAGCAATTACAAAACTAAATTCATAGTTAGTATATTTGAAAAGAAATTCATACAATACTTTGAAAACCCAATATATCCCACTTTATGTGATCTAATTTGACGATTTAGAGCCTCAATAAAAGATTTTGAAAAATACCAAGACTATCAAAAACATTTGAAGCATGTAAAAGTAACGCCAGTGGCGGTAATGTTGTAAAACTTAATTTGCATGACCTATAATCCCAATCATCTCGATTGTTGATGACCCGATTGCCATTTTCACACAAACATAGAAATCTTTTAGACCCACATTTCGATAAAACACCCATCATATTCGTCACATTTTGCGATTATAAAGTAAAATAATATAATTTTCTCATAAAATTGTCATAAATGTACACAAATGTCCATGTATGTACTGAGTCATAGTTGATCAGTAGTTGCAGTTTATATTGCTCATTCAATATTACAGAGGTATAGCTTTAGTCACAATATACTTTGAGTATAACATTTTCAATTTTTCTTTCTATTATTGCTAGAACTATATAGAAGCGATAAGATTGATCGCGTTTTTAAATATTTGTCAAAATAGCACATATTTAAGAAATGAAAAATATAAAAACACTGACCGAAAGAAGGTTGAGTGTCACAAGAAGACGAAATGATTGGTTGTACAATGCTAATCCTTCACTTGAATCACCTAAACTTAGACGAGGCTTGGAATTACGCTCAAGGCTTGTTCTAACACTTAGTGAGGTTATTCGCAAATCTTATTGAGTGTAAAGATGAGTAAAGCTTAACTCTTAAATATTTAGTTGAATAATTCGGTAGTAAATCAATTTTTTTTTAAATTAGTTTCTAAATCCTCTATTTTATATACCAAATTTAGCCATATAGCTTAACTCCTCTATAACTTTTACAAGCCAGATTTTTGAAGAAATTTTGGCTTAGTGTATAAATAATATTGAGGGAAAATTGTAATACCAATGCTACAGATCTCGCAAAGAAACACACTGGAATGTATTTTCAAATTATAGCCTCCTAGAATAGTGTCCCTATTGCCTATTCCCATGAGAGCCAGGATTAGAGCTTTTCTTGAAAATCGACTTATGCCCTAAACGCACTTACGACTTCAACCGAGAAATGTCTTTACAATCAAAATAATGATCAAATTGCATTTCCATTAGTCTCTAATTAATCCGTCTCTTGACTTAAGCCGAGAAACGTCTTAGTTAATGGGAAACTGGTGAGAATTTAGTCAAATCATCATTTTGATTATAATTACGGCAAGTCGTCTCTCGACTTAAGGCATAAGTGTGACTAGGGCATTAGGAAACGATTCGCATATGCTTTCGGGATAATCCATGAAGCGTTCATCATTCGGTAGATACTAGCGTTGCAGTGCCCTCTGAAGTTAACCGTTATAGCCCTCCTTAGAATTACCACCCCAAATGAGCATCAGTGATTGGTACCGTTGACTTAACCCATTCAGTCAATGTACCAGAAATACTTGAGATAAAATGTTCATATTTTGAGATTAGTTTCCTACAGATTAATAGATGAATTTTTTGAAAAGTAAAATTTTTTATCTATTATGGTGGCGCGGGGAGCCCCTGTCAAACACACGCCTTAACGGTCGCTGAATTTAAATTCTTTGCATTAATTCATTACAAACTCTATTGGTTTATATAGAGTAACTATCCAAGAAAACAAATTGGCAACTAGAATTCAAATCAGGAGAGAGGAAAGAGGCCAATTTTAACAAATTCGACGGGATGTCGTATTTTCCGTCCGCCATTTTGAGCAAAAATTTTGCATGACCTTCCGTGAAGCAAGAAAACAATAACAAAATGTATTTTCATCTCTGTCGGACTATTTTTCCCAAGTAATTGAAGAACTAAAGTTACTAAAAATCCACTCCCAACAGCAATTCGGATAAAAATTGCGCAGGAATAAATAATCTAAAATCACTCAATTTGCGTATGATGTATAATACCATGGTATGGAATGGGTTAAAAGAGTCTTGGTCATGACTTGCTTTCTCCCTCCAACTTCACTAAGCTCAACAGACCTATAACCAACATTATCCATTAGATTTTAAAAAGTCAGTAAAATTACTTGCTATTTAAAATTTTTGGATAATCGGAAACTGGGCTAAATATTCAATGTAAAAGACTTGTACGAGAACTGTATTAAAAATCGCTATTTAGAATCGTTTGGCTAGTTTAATGTCTAGCCCCGAAATTGTTAGATTTGCGAAAATATAGGCTGCTTGGGGAGGGGTAGCAAATAGAAATCTTAAGAGGACATAAAATATAGGTAGTATTATAATTGCTCTCTTTCTTTGGAGTTTGAACAGTAAAATGGAATCGCAAATTTTACATTGAAGTTGTGAAATATTCTTGGAACAAGAAAAGTTAAGAAGTTGTAAAACATTTTCAGGTCTTTATAATTTATGAATGGGATTTCTGAACAATTTTGCATTAAGGTACATTAGGGTAATTTTAAATTGAATCTAGTTTTGAATTTTGAGATTTTTTCATTGCTTCAGATGGTTCAGATTTTTTCATTGCTTCTCTTCAGAATAAGATAACTTCTTCGTCATAGTATTCTTTTACCACTATGAAACTGTAAGGAAATCTCGAAATTCAAAATTAAATTCTGCTTTAAATTAGCCCTATACCTTATAGGTCAAAATAGAATTGTTTTTTTCATGACCAATTGGGAGTATACAAACAAATTATTTGAAATTTATTACTATAACCATTGTTATTTGTTCATCTTTAAAAAACTAACTTACCTAATTTAGGGGTCAATTCCCAATAAAATGTGTTATGTGTTATGGTAACATGTGTTATTATCAGTAAGCAAATTCGATTGACTGCTAGGGTAAAAATTGGAATGTGGGACACTTAAGAAAAAATTCTATTTCAAATGCATTTTTAAACTAAACAAATAATAATTTTTTCCATTTCTTTGTATCATGAGATTCTTTGTCAAATATTTTACCAGAATCTTAACA